>NW_024346667.1:17521784-17550461 GCF_902729225.1 Pteropus medius
ATTAGCTCCTGGTGGCTGAACTCTTTCTTCTCCTTCAATCTTTTAGGATTTCTCATCAATGGCTTGAGATAAGATACTCGTGTCTCATTAATTTTTGTATATTAAGCATCTGGTACATTCGGTTTGGTATATAGTAGGTGTTCAAGAAGCAAATGCTGATAACTGTCTGTATCAAGTTCTCACCTGAAAGAAGAAGGTATTAAGGGTGTGCCAGAGGGGTCTCACTCTTCACGGCCTTATTGACGGTATTGTCTTGCCCTCACAGAATACAGAGATGCTCAGCATACTAATAATACATATATTTCATAACAATTATTTTAGTTTAGAAAGCTGATTTTGCAAGTGTGTGTATATACACACATATACATACTCCTCACTTGATATTCATAATAATCTGAGGTAAATTTGCCAGAGATTGGTTTTTCTATTTTACAAGTGGGGAAATTGAGGTTCAGAAAGGTGAAGTAACCGGCCCAGTACTTGTGACACCCAGCTAGTGGTAAACGTGGGTTGACGGTCCAGGTCTTAAGATTCATATTCCTTTTTTTTCCCCACAACACCCTACAACCCCTTGCAGAGTAAAGGCATATGGATCGAATCTGCAGCTGACTCATGGGATGGCAAAATTAGAACTCAAATACTTCAACAGGTGGACATGCTGGCCAAGAAAACCCAAAAGATGGAATTTAATAGGGAATAATATAAGGTTTTAAGTTTAGATTATAAAAGAAAATTCTGAAGTGCAGATTTGGGAGGGGAAGAGGGGACCTAGCTTGTTCATGCAAAAAAAAAATCTGTGACTATGAGATAAACATGTGATGGACTGAAATATACAATGCAAATGTACGTTGCTTTGACAGCACTGACAGAGTATAGTATGTTCTAGGAAATGAGACGGGTCCTTCGTTCCTCTCCATTTTGGAACTAAACCATTTGGAATTTTGTATATTGTTTTAGCCACTACATTTTGAATGGGACAGTGTCAAACTAGAAGAGAGTGACCACTGTCATCCACACATCAGGTGGCATCTTCAAAACCCAGATCATACTGGACCACCTCCTCTCATTCTAGGACAATGGAAAGTTTAATAACCTTATGAAACCTCTGTGAATTCACAGGGCCTTAAATTGTCCAGGTAACTTCTGGCTTTAAGTGCCTGCTTCTTTAAATTTAAATTACAGTAATCTGCCTGGGTTATCTGTACCTATTGTACTCTTCATAGATCCAGCAAACTAGGCTTCTTGTTCTGATTTATACAGAATTTTACTCACACAAGACTTTCCAGTGCTAAAGATTTTACTGATAAATTGGGGAGACAAGGAAAGTTTATGGAGCAGGAACAATAAAATTTTTTAATTGAAAAGCAGACATCTCTCTTCTTAATTTTTGTTGTTATTGCTGTTGTTGTTGTTATTATTGGCATCCTGCTTCCGGACATTTCTCACTGTCTGCTGATATGTTCTACACTCTGATCTTACGTGCTGCCACTCTCAGTTTTGTTCTTCATTACTTCCTCTCAGATTTCCTGCAGGAATTCCATATGTTTCTCAGATTACTACCAACAGCAATTCACCTTCCCCATTCCTTACTCTCACGCTCAGTTCCAGCCGACTTGTGCATTTATCAAAACTATTAAGATGCTCAGTTAACAAAAGGGCCACTTCAAGATTTCTTCCCTAACAGAAGTCATTCTCCTAAAACAGAATTGTGCATTTAAGCAGCATTTTATTCTTCTGTTAAACCAGGAAAATGAAGGGTTTGAAAATGGCATCTTCTTAGCATTTATGTTAACTGATTTAAAACAATTAGCTCATTTAAAGTTGCTGCATGAGGGATTATTCCACCTTCTCCATCATAATCATATATGAATAGAAACTATTCTTTTTGACTGTAGAAAATGCTTATTTATGTAAACTCGGTTGTTTTGTAATTATAAGTGAATACTGGTAGTTATAACATTATAGTCTTTGCACTGGGCAAGAATCGTGCAATATTGTATGTATGGCATGGATCTTGGGCCCATGTGGGAAACAGGATTAGCAAAAGACTCAGGCTAAACCAATGCTGTAGTGAGCATCAGTTTGTACACAATTTGCTACTTATTTGCTGGAAGAAGCAAAAGAGAAAGAGAAACTGAGTTCATTGAAAGTAAAAGAAATAGTAACTGATAGCTGGGGATGCAGGCTTTAGAGTGAGACTAGGTAAGAAATTTGAGTTTTAAAAACCAGAGAGAATGAGGGGGAAAAAAAAAAGCTCATAGGAAAAAAATAGTTTCAGCCTGAACTTGGGTTGTTTCTGGGAACCACTATTTACTTCATTCTCATGGGCTGAGAATTAGTCTAACTGGCCAAGGACTGGAGTAGCTGGGTCTGAGAATTCAGACTTGTATTTATCCAGATAATGCTGGCCTCTACTCAAGCTGAGTGATGCTCATTTAAAGGCACATATATGGGGTTTGCCCCCTAAGAACCCCCAAGATGTGAGGTGGCTTTTGCCCTCCAGCTCCTGGGGATGACTCAGGGAATAAAGTTAGCTGGTGGTAACAATGTCCTAGTATAATAATAGTATAACAATGAGAGTCCGTTTTTTTTTATTAGGGTGGGCTGACTGAAAAGACTACCTGAAAAATCAGTGAGCTTTTCCAGTAAAATCCTTGGAATTTTCTTAATAAACTAGGAGATAAGGAATGTGAAATTTTCTACAAATGCTGATAATAAAAATAAGTACAAAACTTACTCTTTTGATTTCATAATTTATTTAGAAATTTTACTACTTCTAGATGATTTTTAAAAGTCATATAATCATAAGTTCATATTTTAAATTAGAATAAAAAATTCTAGCTATTTCTTAATTCATTTATAAAAACAAGCCCACTCTCTCATTCTTAAATGTCCTATAGGTAGACCCTGGGCAGTTTCCCATTAAAGATATACCTATGGATGTGTAATTAACATTCACATTAACCTCAAACTCATCAGTACCAGGAGCTGTTCTGCACATTGTACCACTCAAGGCAGGGACTGCTTTATTTCTCTTGATATCCACGGGACATAGTATAATACTGGGCACATAGTAGTACTGAAAATTTTTGTCAAGATGAATGAATAAAACATGTTCATATCTTAATGACACTGCACGATATATAATAATATAGACACGGAACTAATTTTCAAATAATCTTATAATCATTATGTACTAATGAGAAAAAATCATGATCAAAAAATTTACTTCAGTTTCTGATTTATAAAATTAAAACACATATACACAGATAAATACATGGGTAATCAATGATATTTGGAATAGCATATTGTATGATATTTGCCGTGTTAAATAAATATATCAAGGAATTTGTTTCTAGTATTTAGGCAGTAAAAATAGAAAGATTATATGTATGTGTGTGTAGATATATGTATAGCAATTATTGTTGCTATACAGTAGTCCCTCTTATCAGTGGGGATATGTTCCAAGACCCCCCAGTGGATGCCTGAAACCACAGATAGTACCCAACCCTTTATATACTGCTTTTTCCTCTACATACATACATATCTCTGATAAAGTTTAATTTCTATATTAGGCAAAGTAAGAGGTTGGCAACAATAACTAATAATAAAATAGAACAATTATTATAACATACTTTAATAAAAGTTATTCACATAATAATAAAAAGAATAATAATGTAGTAGCTCTCAAAATATCTTATTGAACTGGTACTCACCCTTCTTCTTGTAATGATATGAGATGAGTAAATGCCAAAACTATTCCTGAATCTGTGTAATCATCCCTTACTTGCAGTAAATGGCTTGGTGTCACTCGTTTCAGAGGATCCCTTGCTGAAGTTTTAGTATAGGGTCAGTGCTCTTTGAAGCAACATGTTGCCATCAGTCGAAAAATGTCTTCTGTTTATGTACTCTACCCATAAATTTAATGCTTTTTTCATTTTAACTAAACATTTATTATGCACTGTGACCATAACTTTTGCAGTTTGAGGTTCCGCAGCAACACTAGCATGAGTTTTTTTCCTTTTTCGCAATTTCACAAATACAAGATTTGTTCTTACCATAGATCTCAGCAACCTCAGTACACAGTTTTTTTCTTCCCTTATTAAGTTGAGAACTTTCACCTCTTCACTTAAAGGAAGCACTTTACAGCTTCTCCTTTGCATTACCGAATTGCCAGCATCACTACTCTTGTGTTTTGGGGTCTTTATTAAGTAAAACATGGGTGACTTGAACACAAGCACCATGGTACTGTGGCGGTTGATATGCTAACCGAGATGGCTACTAAGTGACTAACTGGCAGGAGCGTGGACAGCGTGGATACGCTGGACAAAGGGATGAATCACGTCCTGGGCTGGATGAAGTGGGACTCGCGAGATTTCACCATGCTACTCAGAATGACATGCAATTTAAAAGTTATGAATCATTTATCTCTGGAATTTTCAGGTGACAGTGGGTAACTGAAACCACGGAAAGTGAAATAGAATAAGGGGTAACTACTGTGAATATACATATTCCAAATATATACCAAATTCATTTATTTATTCAATAAAATTTTAGTAAGTAAAAAAATTGGAATAATCTCTTCCTTTATGGACCTTGCCTTCTCTCTAAAGAGAGTGGATTTTTTTCCAAAGACACTAACATGCTCAATTAGAACTAAAAGTTTGTAAGATTTTAGAAATGAAATACAATCTGCAGATTTAGTATTTGTTAAGACTGCCTGAGAGTTTGGAGGGAGCCAGTGATGTCTGTAAGGCAGGGTACCTTTCCCAAGCTCGGCTGGGTGTGGGAAAACACCCTTCAAATAATGACTCAGGCTCCTGGGACAGGGTGTAATAGATACTTTATATAATGATTAATCAAATTAATGCTTTAGTTCACCTCATCAACCCCATTATGGTTGTGGAAGTGTGTATTCTTTGTAACAGCAGCAGAGGCAGAGTAGGAGAACTTTCCGATATCATATTTTCTACATGAAACTAAATGCTCCATTTAGTAGCACATCTTGCCTACTTAGTTCAGTTAAACTCAACCACAGCTCCTGGACAATGGAGACACAAGACTATGTGAAGAGAGAGATATTATTGAAAAAGAAGAAGGAGGAGGTTTACATATCATGTGCTGCGAATCGGGTGTCATCCTGATCACTTTTCAGTCTATTAACTCATTTATTCCTCCCAATGATATTATCCCCTCTATTTTACAAACAAGGAAAATGAGGCACAGACAGGGTAAGTGATTTTCTCTGTGTCACATGGCTATTAAAGGCAGAGCTGGGAACTGAGTCCCAGCTGACAGCTTCAGAGGCTGTGCCCTTAAGTGCTAGGCTATACTTCTTCCTAAAAGCAGTTGAGGCAGTGCCAGCTCACAAGCGTTTAAGCTCTACTTCAGTAGAAGTGGCACAGAATCTTAGTATAATGAAATACAGTGTATAATTAAGTGATGTGGAAATATTAGATGTAAGAGGTCCGAGGAGGCTGGTGGATAAAGCTGGGCTGGTGGAGGCTTTCTGGAAGTGGCCCCTGCTCTGGGTCCTGCAGAAGGGAGGAAGATCAAAGCTGCGTTTGGCTGTCTGACTTGGTAATGTGTTCAAGGAAATATTAAGGGCAGTCACCTCCCCTACACAGAGTACAAAGTCCTCGTGCTTAATTATATCGTTAAAACCTATGACATTTTATTTGATATGCAAAAGAACCCCCAGAGGTATTATTATCTCTGTATTTTCCAGATGAGAAAAAAAAAAAAAATGACCACCCTATGTGGCTGATAAATTCCAAGACTGTAGCCAGAGTCTGGGTCAGGCTATGTCTGAGCACAGTGAGGCAAGTTGGCAGACTGTTACCTAGGTTCAGACTGTTCTGAGAATGTGAAAGTTTCTTACCCAGAAAGGTTGGTTTCTGCCTAAGTTTTTCATATATAAAGTAAATAAATTAAAATAATTAGCTTTACACAGTCATGGGATTAATTCCTTTATTTATAGAAACTGATGAATTATGTTCGATGTGAAGTGTCAGGTTAGGTAAAAAACCAGTTTCTCAGATGAGAGCATGTACGGACTGCTTCAGAATTCTATGCCACTAAAAACCTGTCACAGTAGTGGTTTATCAGGGAATGGCAGTTTTATGAGTATAAAAGCACAGACTCCAGGGCCAAATTGCTTGGGCTGGAATCCTGGCCTTGTCACCCACAACCTGGGTGATGTTGGACACAATATTTATCCTGGAGATTTTCTCATTTGCAAAACGTGAATAATAACAGGTATGTGTGTGTGTGTGTGTGTGTGTGGCAGCTGAGAGTAGTAGGGGTGTACATGTGCCGATGGTTCTATAAGCTTAAAAATTTGAGCATATAGTAATGTTACTGATGTGTTAGATGTTATATCCACTGCCATTTCTCCCTCATCCCTGTGACTAAAATGGCAGCTCCAGAGGCAGAAATTTTTATCTATTTTGTTCACTGCTGTAATCCAGGCACACTGAGCAATGTCTACATATAGTAGTTGCTTAATAAATATCTGTTGATTGGAAAGATCACTTTTTAACATTTCTGCAGAAAATTAATTAGGTAATCAAATAGTTTATATTTCTTTAAGACAATATCTACTATAAAATGTGTGAGAAAGTGAAATAAATAAAAATTTAATTCCCAGATATTTTTAGTTTACAACAAAATGTATATTACAACTAATAGGACAATAAAGAAAGGATACTTTTCTAAGATAGGAGTCTGGATTTTGTTGTGGGAAATGCTGTCATCTGAAAAATTCACATATGAGAGAATAGTAAAAATAAAGAAAAAAGTAAAAAAACAAAATAGCAGACAAATGGATAAAGAAGGAATGCAGTTGCCTCTGAATATTTATCTCCATCTTCACCCTGCTGAATTAAGGATTGAACTGCTCAGTTTATTGAATCCTAAGTAACAATGAATCAACATATCTGCATACATACTACAGCATTTTTGTGCCACACGTTCCATTATTTTCTCGTAAGTGTAAATTTCATTGAAATGAATTATACTTATTAGTGGGGAGACTATCAATTAACTTTGCCCCTAGAGAATTCTGAAACAAACTACAATTTTCAAAATAAGTCAACAATTTAGTGTATCTATAGTCCTTTCACAAAAATGTAATGGGAGATGAAGCCTTGGGGCAGGGAGAAGCAATGCTAAACAAAAATTCCAGCTCTTTGCAGTTAATTCAATAACATTATGGTGCAAAATGGCCCTTTGTCATTTCAACGGCAAGTGATTTTTTTTCTTCCCACCTTCTGGAAATGTGTTCTGTTCAGAAAGGGGTTCAGAGAGTCAGTGGAGATATAGTAGAATGGGCAATACTATGAACTCAGAAAAAATATATCTGTCAAAGTGGACTTCTCGTGGTTAACTGGGCCTGAACTCATAACCAGAGTCTAGCAGTCATTGCTGACTGAAGCTTCTCATGAACTCTGCATGTTGGGAAAAGCCACAGACAGAGCTTTCAATCTCCTACATTATTACTCCTGCCATCTGAGTCAGTGATTACAAGGAACTTCCTGGTTTTGCCTTTTCACCAATAGAAGGAGACCTGCCCCATCCAATCAGAACTGCACAATTATATTTTCATTTGCAACTATATGAGTCAATCAAAACTGCATAATTTGGAAACCTCATTTGAATAAAATGGACCTAATTGGGAACCTGGTTGGAAACTTTATAAAAAATGGCCTCCACCCAGAAATAAACCCACGCCTATGTGGTCAATTAATCAATGGCGAGGAGGCAAAAATATACAATGGGATAAAGACAATCTATCAATAAATGATGTTGAAAAAACTGGGCAGATACATGAAAAAAAAATTGAAACTAGACCACTTTTTTATACCACATACAAGAATAAACTCAAAATAGATTAAAAACTTAAGTGTAATAGCCAAAACCATAAAACTCCTAGAAGAAAACATAGGCAGTAAACTCTTTGACATTGCTCTGAGTAATATTTTTTTTTTGATATATCTCTTCAGGCAAGGGAAACAAAAGTAAAAGTAAACAAATGGGACTACATTAAACTAAAAAGTTTTTGCACAGCAAAGGAAACGATCAACAAAATGAAAATACAACCTACCAATTGGGAGAAGATATTTTCCAATGATATATCCAATAAGGGGTTAATATCCAAAATTTATAAAGAACTCATACAATTTAACACCAATAAAACAAGCAATCCAATTTAAAAACGTGCAGAGGAACTGAATAAACATTTCTCCAAAGAGGACATACAGTTGTTAAAAGACATATGAAAAGACGTTCAACATCACTAATCATCAGAGAAATGCAAATTAAAACCACAGTGAGATATCACCTCACACCCGTCAGACTGGCCATTATCAATAAATTGACAAAGAAGTGTTGGCAAGAATGTGGAGAACAGGGAACCCTTGTGCATTATTGGTGGGATTGCAAATTGGTGCAGCCACTATGGAGAACAGTATGGAGATTCCTTAAAAATTTAAAAATAGAACTACCATATGACACAGCAATTCCATTTCTGAGTATTTATCCAAAAAAGTCCAAAATACTTATTTGAAAGATATATGCATCCCTATGTTCATTGCAGCATTACTTAGAATAGTCAAGATATGGACGAAACCTAAGTGCCCATTGACAGACAATTGGATAAAGAAGATATGGTACATGTATATAACAGAATATTACTTGTTGATGAAAAAGATTGAAATCTTACCATCTGCAACAACATGGATGGACCTAGAGGGTATTATGCTAAGTGAGATAAGTCAGACAGAAAGACAGAAATGTCATATGATTTTCACTTATATGTGGAATCTAAAGGACAATATAAATGACAAACAAAACAGAAACAGACTCATAGATATGGAGAGCAAACTGATGGTTGCAAGATGGGAGGGGGTCTGCGGGGCTGGGTGGAAAAGGCGAAGGGATTAAGAAGTGCAAATTAGTAGTAACAAAATGGTCACGGGGATGTGAAGTACAGCATAGAGAATATAGTTAATTACATTGTAATAACTATAAAAGGTGTCAGGTGGTATTAGACTTAGTAAATTACATAAATTTCTAACCACTATGCTGTATACATGAAACTAATATGAAATAATATTGAATGTTAACTATAATTGAAAAAAATTTTTTCTGAAAAAAAAATTTTATTCTGTAAAATAAAAAAAAAGAAAATCTTAGTTGACAATCAGTTTCTAATGGCCTTTAGTTGAAGTTGTTACTCTTTGAAGGAACTCATAGACTGTCATAGACGTATTTGGGAACTAAACATTTGCTGACATGTCCTAAGATCAAGTAAAATCGTGTAAATAAAATTGTTGTATGTGGAGTTTTTCTTCTTTCCTTCCAATAAAGTATTACTTAGTTTTCAAACAAAAAAAAAAAAGAAAGAAAGAAAGTCTGCCTCCTCCCCACCCCCGCCCCCTGCTTTGTCTTGGTGGAGCATGATTTGTCTCTCTGGTTTGCAAACTGTTCACCTGAATATAGTTTCTCCTTTTCACACCATTATGGAGGTTTTTGGTTGTTGTTGCTGTTGACAATATCCACAACTTGGCCAGGGAGGAATTTATCACCATTCAACGCTAATGAGTCATTAAAAGGTAAAAGAAGAAGACAAAAAGAGAAGGAAGAATGTGAAAACAAATACAAACATATCTTCTCCTCTTCTGCCAAAAAGGCACATACTAAGTAAGGACTGTGACTCATTTTCAATAGTTCTTATCACTTTACCCAGAACTCTAGCTGAAATAGAATTGTCATTGTTTGACAGGGCCCTTTAGTACTGAAGCCTTTTTCAGGACGAAAACATCATTAGGGTGACCTCTAAGAACCGAAGAATATGAGGTGCTTTCTGCAATTTTGTGTATGAGAAACAGAGAAGGGAGCCTGGAGAAAGCCAAAATTACTGTAACAGACACAAATCAAACTTAATTACCCACTCACATAAAGTGAAAGCCTTTCTGATCTTTTAAGCTTGCCTACAATTCACTTTTGGAGACTCTGCCTGTGAAAGTGAAAAGTTGAGAAGGAACCTGATAGTAGCAGCCTATTACTGTCAGTAACTGTATGAAGGCTTCATGGAACCCTTTGCATCTGCTAAAGAGAAAATCATAGGGCTCATGTTCTAGCATCAAGACTGGAATGACTTGGTCATAATACGGTGTCCCGTTAATGTTCTTTGTTAGCTTCAGGTGCCATTAAGGTTCTTGGAGTACAATATCATTGCCTTCATAAATGAAAAGTGTGACAAATCTGAGTGTTGCAGCTGTGTTTTAGTTCAGAAGAATCAACAGGGACTCAACAAGGATGACAAAGGTAATTTCGAGCATTTTGGTAATGAGGCTGAGTACTGATTGCATTTCACATAAATCAACTATGGAGAGCAATTGTGAGAGGCCTTTGCAGAAGCTTTAGCTTTTCCAGTGAACCCTAAATTAAACTGAAACAGTGAAACAACTTGACTTAAGGTCTGAAAACTTAGATTTGAACTCAGATTTTATCATTTTCTAGCTGATAAACTGGAAAAGTTACTTAATTTCTCCGAGCCTCAGTGTTCCTCTTCTGTAAAATGGGATATCACAGCTATTGTGAAAATGAAATGAATTAAGGTATTCCATTAAAATTCATCCCTCATGTAGTAGGTACGCAAATGTTTAAAAAATAAATTCCGAATTATAATTCTGGAAGCTAGCTCTATTACACATTATACACTTATCTAGGTCTGTGGAAAATTTCTGTTTTTTATAGCTCATAAGTTTCATCTTTTTGTGGGGGTGGGGGTAGTGCTAAATTCTGAACAATATGAGCATGAAATCATATTGTTTTGAAGACAGAAATCTTCTGTTTTGAAGACAGAAGAGAGACTTCAGAGTCAGGAAGATTTTTTTCCCCAAAGTTCTGAAATTATTCCAAAAGTACTGCCAGTGTGACTTGAAATTTAATCTAAAACCAATATTTATTTTATGTTCAACTTTGTATGATCACATCTTTCCTGGAGAGTGAGAACAAGCTGTACGGTCCTGAGTACAGGTAGAACTATAACACAAGTTAATTTGAAATATAGTTTCTATGAAATTAATTTAATTTCATAATTTTATTTAAATTTAAAACAAACTTAGCCCAAACTCAAAATGTCATGACTTTAGCAATTTCTCCTTCTATTAAATCTTTTTAGTTTCTCATTGTATGCTTACTTTCTCATTTTAAATGCAAGGGCTTTAAAATATTTTATTGTATTCCAGATGGAAAAAAGGGAGTGGATTGTGAACTTAGGATAACTGACTGGTTCTTATACATCCAATCATGAGGCACATTTTATAATTATATACGTTATCCATAATCATTCCCATTTTGTTTCAAATGATGTTCTTTTCTTATCTTACCTAATACCCTGCTTGTTTAAGCAAATACCTCACTAAGAATTTTCTTATAATGTCTATGTATTGGAACAATTCAAATGAAAACACAGCTTGTTTTTGTATTGCCACTCTTGTGTGTTAAAACAGGGAAAGGGCCCAAGAATATAAAATATCTCACAGAAAGTTTCTTGAATGTTTATTCTCACTTTAAGTCGGAGAGAGTCCAATTTTTGATGACAGTAACAGGTTAAACGTGAATGTGACAATAGGAAGAAATTATGTTGAAATGGTTTTAAAGAAAATAAACTTTTCTTTCCTATGAATCTTCACCTATTTTGGAGCTTTGAAATATTTAGATAAAATTTTCTTTCTCATCTTCATCTGCCTTTTTAGTCTGACTTTGAGCCAGGACTTGAAGCAGACATACTGGGCTCTTGCAAAAAAAAGCTTGTTCCCACAAGATTGCCAGCCAAATTTTGCAGACTCAAGATGTTTGGAGAATTTGGATAATCATCACATTTTTTGGACGCCTATCTGAGGTAAACACAAATGCCAAACCTTGAGGGTCTCATTATTAGTGTAAGTGCGATTCAATGTGAGGTATTTCTGTTCTTGGCGCTTGATGTAATTATAAGGTTTCTTAATTGAAATTTTATTGGAAATACGAAGTAATGCATGTTAGTTTATAAAGCATCACAGATAAACAATTTACTCTAGTATTCCAGATGAGCAGAAAACTAACGCATTCTTAGAATTGCTCAGTGATAATTATGCTAATAATTGCTTCAATAATTGAAAAGATTTTATTAGCTATTGATTGATTAGGACTATTGTTTGTTGACATAGTTATCATTTTACAGGGTTATAGGTAAGGACAGCTTTTTATGCCTGAAATAGTCCCTCAGTTCTACATTCCTCACCTACACAACAGAAATCCCAAAGGCATATCATTTTAAGTAATGTGTCTGTAGTAAAGACAATTGGTAAATTTGCAAATCTAGGAAAGTTTTTTCAATGTTATATATTTTCAAAGGTAATGGGAGAGGGGAATAAGAGGGGTGGCTCATTAATGCTTTAAATGCCAAGAGAGCTTTAGCCTTGTTTCAGAATTTGGAAGAAAAGTCGTTACAGTCTGTCGCATTCGCACGTCATTTTCTTTCATGTTTTGCTGAAGGGGCAAAGGGAATCCATTTGCGCTAAAAGACAGACTGAAGAGGAGCATAAGAATCGGGGGTCTTTTGTGAGAGACCCGAGTGGCAGGGCAGTCACAAGTCTGGGGTAATTCAATTAAAACAATACTTGAAGAAAGAGGGGCAAAGATTCAGGACAGTTCCATTTAATTCTCCTTTTTATTAAGAAAAGTAAAGAGTGACTGATGAATTACAATTTATTAAATGAAGTCTCTGACACCTAAGTGCTTAGAGTTCTTTAAATCTTGTACATTACACACCATGTTGTGTATGTGATTATTTATGTAATGATGTAATAGTTGTATTTTTATGTAGAAGGAATATGAGCTCGGATTTCTGCTTTTACTCAGTTACCTTCTAAGACTAATTTTTGGGCACTTGCCATTCATATGTTTTCCTTCTTTCATTTTAAGAATAACAGCTAAAAGTTTTGAATTATTATTTTGTAGATTTTTGATATAGCTATCATACAGGAAGATCATTTATCAGTTATTTGAAGGAGTGACTATAATACCCTTTTTTCTGCCTAAACTTGCTGAGTTTCTCAATAGGGGGTCAACTGGCATTCAGATGAGTTAATTCTCATTGTGCTGTCCTCAGTATTGCAAGAGGCTTAACACTAAGTGCCACAAACATTTTCTAACCATTATGATACCCACAGTGTGATAACCCTGCACATTTCCAACCACTTCTTGGAGAATGGTATATGCATACAAACTCCAATACCACCCCCCTCCCCCATCTCCCTGTGACCACCACAAGAGAACCACCAGCCTAGGATACATAGCTTTAGTTCCTTGAATCTCCATTATTACAGAAAATAAATAGCAGTCTGACAGTAAGAGGACCCGATGAAGAATCAAGAAATCTGAATTCTAGTTTTAATACTGAATCTTTTAGAAAATCATTGTATTCCTTCAACCTCAGTTTACCAATCTACTAAATGGTAATAAACTTTCCTATTTAAGAACGACTTATCAAAATCAAGAGATCTTATGTGCATTAAAATGCTTTTAAACATATAAAAATCTATGTTAGGAAGGAATATTATGAATAATCCTCAGCAATCATTATCTTTGGGTAATGTAACATGACAATTACTTAACATGAAAAACCTATCTATTAATGTTTTAGACACTGTTCCAAGGGAGGTAGAGAATTAGAAGGAGAAGGCATGGATCATATGAGTGTGTGTGTGTGTGTGTGTGTGTGTGTATCTTACACTACAGAGGTGAAGATAAAATGTACATAGTTGAAAAGATGATAATACAAAAGTAGTAAACGATTAAAACTAGACATGACATGTGAAGTTAGCAATACATACTAGAGAAGTTTAAAAGAGAAAATGGAAGATGTAAAAAGCTAAAAATTGTGAAGGAACCACCTCCCTATTACGCCATTTGACATGCTGGTTCCCTTTCACCATCATATGTAGAAAAGTATCAATTTTCTTCATATGGATTTTTTTATAGGTCATAGATGTTGGGAATATAAATGATTAAAACTTTTTTTTGTGAGAAATACTGTCAGATGACAACCTATTTGTCGACTTTAATAAGATAGAGAAGGAGTGGTTAAAGAAAGAAAATGAATCTCCCTCATGTCTCTATCCTTTTCTCCATATTTATCATTTCCATTTCTTTGTGATCTGCATTCTAAGAAACTTCATAACTTTTTCTAGCATATGATATAATTGGTGCTCTCCTTTGGTTATTCAGACTATCCAATGAAATTTTTATTTTCATAATTCTATTTTAAATTTCACTATGTCCTATTCTTTTTTTACCCCAAAACAAAACATTTTTTATTTTATCAGTGCTATACCTTCCTATTGTTAATTATGAGTAAAAAAAAAAAAAAATTCCTCCTTTTAAAAACTTTTTCTTAAGATATCTTGGTTTCCTCTTGGAATGTGTTCTATTTGTTCATCTTTATGAAAAAAGAGAAGCAAAGTTCTTTCATGCTATTTATTTTCGTTTAACACCTGGTGATTCTTGGTGGTTAGATCACATTTATGAATTAAGATCTAGGATGAATGGTATAAGAAATTTGCTGTTTTCTCTGCTATAGTAAAGATCTTATTTCTCTGTGGGTTCTGTAATAAGAGTAGGACCTATGGATGAGAAGATTTCCCTATAAGACACCGTACCTCACTCTTGATTGTCAAGGCAGGAAAAGATTTACTCAGAGGGTAGAGTGCTTTTCAGTTTAACATGCCTTCAGTTAGGGCACCTGTTTCTGTTGACCTGCTGGCCAACAACTTTATGAAGACAGAATTTGTATGTCTTGTATTTGCATTGTATTAGCATCAGTCTGAGGGAGAGTTTTACATCAGCATTCATAATTTTTGTGAATATTTCTTAAGCATGGCCTGGCTCTTTAGGTTCATTTGTAAACTTTATAGCCGAGCTTCTTAGGCCAAGTTTATTGGAACTGAGACAGAAGATATGTGACTGTTATCACCCAGTGTCCTACACAGTC
Organism: Pteropus medius; assembly: GCF_902729225.1. Lineage (NCBI taxonomy): Eukaryota > Metazoa > Chordata > Mammalia > Chiroptera > Pteropodidae > Pteropus > Pteropus medius. The sequence goes on from NW_024346667.1 coordinate 17,536,828, forward strand.
ATTCATTCCTTCTGACTTTGTAGCTTTGCTCCAGATCAAAACATTGGTACTTTATCATTCCTCTGCTTATGGATGAATTATACCCATAGCTGGGGCATTCTCTCCTGAGATTTGGAAGCAGCCTTTAGTCCCTGTAATTTGTTCAAGAAAGATAATCATAAGGTTCTGGGCATAACAATTGATTTCAGATTCAGCAGAAGTAACAGCTTAAAAATCATATCTAGTCTTTGTAAAGAATGTTGTTTGTTACTGTAAAATAGCCTCATTACCAAAGAGTATAGAAAAAATTACATATTCCACAATTACATAGTCACATGTATTTATATACAGACATATATATATAACCAATAAATCTTACTACTATAAGAAATCACTAAAAATATATTATTTTCCTTTTATTTATGTTTTGATTTATAAGTTTTTAATAATAAGAAGAATATTCCTAAAATATGATTTATAGTTTTCTTCCAGGCAGAGAATTCTTCCAGGCAGAGAATTCTCTGTTGAAAATATCTAGGTATCAGATGATACCAAGACATCAGAGGAGGGGCACATTGCCCTGTCTATCAGAGAAAAAATAATTTGGTGCTTTTATTGCTATAGAAGGTTGGAGAAGTAGAGGTGAGCTGGGGAGAGAGGTGGAGACAAGATGGAGGCAAGGACTAGGCAATACACCAATGGCATGGCAGTCATGGTGGTGATTGGTGAACACGGATGTCTCCCCAGGTTATTTGCCCCCTTAGCTCACATATATTATGGGCCTTCCTATGATCTCTCATCTTTTTCTTTTGCACCATTTTCTGTGAAGTTTATTAGGCTCATAAATATGAACAAAAAAATTCTAAATGTGGAACTCAAAGAGATGCTGAATTTACACATCTGAGTCTGCTCAGCGCAGCACAGTAGCAGCACGTGCAGGAACAGGAGCTGAGTGGTGAGGAAGGAAATGGGAGAAATTCTATGGTATGTTTTGAACTTTCACAACCCATAAAATCAGCAAGAGAAGGAAACAATTATATCTATATCTCGAGAGGCAGGAAATTCTAATTAACTATGTTGTCTGTCTTCCTCCTGCAGTTCTAGCTTTGCGAAGTGATGGACCAAGTCATTGTACCCTCTGACACCAGACAGAGCTTTATTCTCTGGGAATATTCTATAAATGTTCATTCTTTGAAAAACATATTCCAGATTCATGCATTAGACATGAGAGGAAAAGGGAAGAAGACCCACTTGCAATGAAATATTTAGTTTAGTAAGGTTGAGATTATCGGGTTAAATACTGGTCTTCCAATCTTTGAGGTATTAATGAACTCTCTTCCTCAGTTGCCAGTCACAGTGGATAAATTAGAGTTAGCTATAGTTATTTCATTTACGTCGACTATATACACTCACTATTCTGAGGAGTAAATTGTCCTGAAGGATTTATTCCAACTATTTCAATATGAATCTCCTATATAGAATCTGAAAACCACAGCAGGTTGATGAAATAAAATATTTTAAAAATGTGTACCGTCTAAAGGGGAGGGAAACCTGGCTGAGAAACATAAAACTAGTTTGAAATTTACACATACTGTATGGGGGCCAGTTTTCACTAAAATGAAAATAAATGTTTAAACCAATATTTCAGGTGAAAAAGATATAAGTTTTGCTTGGATGTCTTTAAACACTTATTTTTACTTATTTAATCTGGTTTTCATTTTGAAAAACAAAAGTGTCAATAATTAATCATTCTGTATGTAATTATTTGATTTAAAATCATACCTGCTTTATTTGATTTGTGATTGTCTTCTACTGCTTCTTGAGACCTCCCTCTAGAGAAGCTGTGGTTGAACTGGATCTTAGGTAGTTTTGGAAAATAAAATGCCTCAAAATTTTTGTTTTTCATATTAAATGATTATTCTCCAGTTTTAATAAAACAGACACAGTTGAACGTAACATTTGCCAGTTTCATGTTTTGGAGGGGAAAACTAGCTATAGCTTTTGAATCTGCAGTTCGGTGGGAGTCTGAGAAGTCCATGCCCTTCTTGACTGTGTGATGTCCTGCTCTCCACCTTCTTCTGGTCCCCAAACTTGTGCTAGTACTATGCTGAAGTTTACATGACTGAAGAAGGAAGTCGAGCAGAGCACAATTCTTAATGATACTCCTGAAACTCACGATGAGTTCTTCTTCCTTACTTTTAATCTGGACTCCTCTGCCTACCTGCATTTTGACTAATTCAAACTATAACCCCATTGCACCACTCTTCTTACCCTTACCCCATGGTATCCTGTGTCCTGAATTCTCATTAGAGTTTGCTCAGTCCAGAAAAATAGACATGGAAAAAAAAAGTCTGAGAGTACACCTGTGGTAGCTATTTTTCAAATAGACCAGTAAGTGGAAGAAGATATTGTTTTAAGTCACTAAGTTTTGGACTGTTTATTTTTTTTCACCATTAAATATTCAAAACACCACTTCAAATACATAAAGCACTAATGATTAGGAAGTCTGACAAATAGCCGGCCGACTTTGGCATTTGTAATCCCAGATCCACCACTAACCAGGGGTGTGTTTGGGGGTGATTTACTTACCTCTTTGAGCCTTGGTTTCCTTCTGTATAAAATGGTGATACTGTAGAGTAATAATAGAGCCTACCCTATAGGGCTCCTGTCAGGATCGAATGAGGGACTGGATATAAAGTCCTTAGAAAAATGTCAGGCATATATAACGCTCAATTAAGTGTTAGTCATTATTTTTCTCATTGACAGAGAATGCATAAACAAGGAAATTCCACTAATGACATAAAATATGTTTTCTACCTTCACATCAATGTGATTCTTTTACCAAACGTCAGAATTGAAGTTGATGTTTACTTAAAAAACCCCAAAGCAAACAATGAGAAGTAAAAGGGAGCATAGAGCTGGAAAAATAATTTCCAAGCTGGATAGCTAGCCCGTGAGTAATCCAGAATTTACCTTAGCAATTTCAGGGTAAAGCATTTCAGGAATTGGTCATGCTGACATATGTGGATTTTAAGGATTTGGGGTCATTTTCCTACATAGGTATGGGCAGTCAGAGGAAGAATGTTGTGATCTCAGCTAGGAAGAGAGAATGCACTAAATCCCAGATAAGATAGGAAAGGACCAGATCCAAAGGTGGCTTCAGGGTTCAAGGAGACCACAGAGATAACGTGTCACCTGAGGCTATAAAGCAGATTGTTACAGCCCCTAAGCCCGCAGGGTCAAGGGCTGATGCAACTTCCTAAACACAGTGGAGAGACCAGTGTTGACTGGAGACAATCATTTGAAGGAGAGAGACAGGGCAAACTCATAGTAAGGAAGCTATAGGACTAAATTCCTTGAATTTCTCTCCTTTTTTCCCTCTGGGCTCCCTGGGGTTGAACCCAACAAGAGCTTGAAGAAATCTGTTGCAATCCACCCAGATCAGCTTCCATGGGCAAGACAGGGGTGTGGAGAAGAGTGGAGAGAGGATCCACAGGGGAATGTGAAAGAACCATTCCGAGGATACCCAGTACCAAAGTGGCAAGAGCAGACCAAAGAGCAGATTCATGTTTAAATACTTGTATTTTCATAATCTTAATACAATTTTGTGGCAGCTTGGACCAAAGGAATATATTTGCAAGTGTGTTTTCTGATTCATTAAGAAAGACTTTGTGAAGGCATAGGGAACCCCCTCCCTAAAAGGTGCTGTCTTCATTTCCTTCAATGCCTATGCTCTTAAATCATAAGGAAGCAATCCGTGAACATTACTCTTTTCAGCAATGGCTCACGTCACTTCAGAAGGATTGCTGTCACATAAGTGTGGTGAACAAACAACTATTTCTTCACAAACATCTGAGACAAATGCCACAACTGGTCAGCAAAGCAGGAGACTCTTGCATATCAACTTATTTCCCCTGGAGGTTTGATCTGGAAAGATTTGGTATATGGCTGTCATGATGGTCGCTTGCACTCAACTGTCTCCAGCTCTGCCTTTTCTCATTTCTTCTTGGAACAGTTTCTGAGGCCATCTGCTTCTAATCCTTCACCTGGCCTCTTTTTGATTTTCTGTTTTGAGCCTTCATTTGCCTCTCTGTAATTTTTTAACCCTTGACTTCAAGCTTGCTTACTGCTTTGATAATCTAAGATCTATTGACTGCATTTGGTTGACTAAACATAGCCATGCAGGTGAGGGTTTGAGAAAATGCTCTATGTGCCAAGAGCCTTGGGTAATTTCTAATACTCGTCACCCATCATTCTGTGGGCATGAAGCAGGGGTGATTAGCACAGGTAAGGCATTATGTTTGAATGCCGAAAGGCAAACTAAGTTGTGTTTCTATAAATCCACTTAAGAGGCAAGCAGGCCTTCTCGATGGAAGTAAGGCAAGAGAGCAAAGAGAGCATTCGGTGTGTCACGAGAAAGAGAACTGATCTGCAATGCGGATGTGAGTAAGAGAGATGAACCCAACTCCTCTTTCAGTTTTGATCATAATTTACTCTAAATCCATGGATGTGAGAAAATTTAACATTTCAACCAGAGCAAACTATAATGAAAGACAGGTTTTGGCTGGGTTTGATCTCTTTCTGATTTGTCAAAATCTGAAAGCCAGACAACCATCAAAAGGAGAAGTGAAGAAACACATGTGTGACAGTTGAGAAATTGAGGAAGACCCCATGCGGTCAGGAAACTGCTGAGGCCACAGAGCGCGTTCTGAATTGCAGGTAGCTAAGAGCCAATCTTGGGAAAAACATGGCTTTGTGAGCTTGTAAGGTGTGTGTGGGAAGCTGAACTCTGTGCTGGGAGGCAATGGGCTTTTTCTAGTTCTTATTGAAATTCCAAAGAGCTAAAGCCATTTTACGTAGCACACTGGATGAATAAATGTTAAGATTTTAAGATCTGCAGATGAAAAGAAGTAGGTAAATATGAAATTTAAAAATTGGCAATGTAAGTATTACAGGTCTATATTATATATTCTATAATGGTAGTAAAGTTATTTTGATTTGGGGTAGGATAGACATACCTTGCTAATTGGATTCATCATTCTACCTGCATTGGCCTGTTAGAAACTGGAAAAAAAAAATACGATCCAAACACACAACAGTTCTTGTACTAAAGTGATTCCACTGGTCGTTTTTCTGTGGAATATCAGTTGTTTAAACTAAAAGTGGTGACATCTCTAATTTGAGGTAGCACATTGGCATGTTCCATTAACAAATAGTAAAACAAATGGGGTCCTTAAGTCTTATGCTCCAATCCTCTCCAATGAAATTTTTCTCAAATATTAAAACCTAGGATAGAAATGAATTGGTCAAGATATTTGTGGAACTGAGCATGTACAACTGAGTAGCACATATATCCTGCAAATGAAACTGACCCAAACCTGAGGTAAGATGGCATTTTTCTAGAGAACCCCTCAACAACACACATAACACCCACACCCTATCTTCTCCACACCACATAGCACTGATGAATGTTATTCCGGGCTGAAAAATATCTGTCGTTCTGAAGTATGCATGGATTTTAATGCTATAATGACTCTCATCCTACGCATTGTCCAAAAGTCAATTTGACTTCTTCAATATTGATACTGCCCTCAAAGTTAAAATAATTTATTCTGTAAAAAATGACCTTCTTGTATCGTATTTTATAATGGCCTTTTGCAGAAAGGGTCTATCAAATCAGTTGAACTAATTCATTGTTGGTGTTATTGGGGCCCTTCCCCCTTTATTTCAGGCAGCGATGATTTGTCCTTGTTCTTGGAGTATAGAATGATTCCATGTATCAGGTTTCTGGCCAACACATGACAACACATTCTTAATTAAAATCCTAGCACTAAACATGAGAGTTAAATAGTCTCGTACTGAATTACAAACCATATCTGTTACGTTCTGCTTGGGATTACTGCTCTGTTTACGAGAGAGAGAGAGAGAGAGAGGAGGAAGAGACTTGGCTAAATGGCTTGACAGTGGCAATTATAGGCCACACCCTCACAAGCTGCATCAGTAGAGGTTGCTCCTACTGATACAGATGCTGACTTGCCTTCTGTCAACACTACGGAGTGGGCTGGGAGTGTACATGCTATATGTTTCTCTCATGAGGACCAACAAATCATTGGTCATGGCTCTTTCCTTTTCCAAGTTTTCTTAACATTGTGTGGGGCAATGGAAGAAAGTCAATCATAGGCATTTTGCGTTTAGAGGAAAATGACTACTGTGTTTCTAAGAGTAAGCTAGGGATCACCCCAATCCTGTTGGGGCACAATTCTGTAAGAAGGACTGTGCACCTGACTCTGCTTTGTTTGGCAGTATAGTGTGGTGGACAATTGGGTTATTTTCCTAAACTATTCATGTTTTAACTCCCTTTTAAAAAAGTAGTGATGATAATATTGCATTCATTGACTGTTACATGCCATTCATTATAAGACACCATTATTTTATGAACCACTAAGAAAGAAAAAACAGCATGTTCTATCAATAATGCAAATAACTCAAAATAACAAAATAAACAGTTCTGGCCAAGTTTCTATGTGCATAGTCAATGACAACCACATCATGACTGTGGTCTGACAGTGATCGTGAAATGCTCTTTACTGCAAGATGCGTTCTGATTAAGAGATGTTAAAATGGTGACAAACTCTATGTCTTAGAGTCTAAGAAGTATGGTAGTACCTACCTTATTTTATAAGGAAGATTGTAGGAATAAATGGATTTATGAATGGAAAGATCTTAGAAGAGTGTCTGGAACATGCTAAGTACTCAAGAAATGTTGGCTATTAATATTACTACATCTATTATTATTACTAGTAGAATGATAATTTTCTGGACATTTTAGTGCTGTAAGAAAAAAAAGAGGAATTATTTTAACTTGTGATTTTAGAATGACCAGCAAAGGGTTGAGAAGAAAGAAAATGACATTTTAGTATAAACTTTCTACAGTTTAGTGGTATGTATAATTCTGCACAATGATTGAACAGATATAATGCTACAGCTAAGTTTCTGGTGCTAACTGTCAAGGTCTCCTTATTAGGGGCTGACAAAGCCCCTAGACAAGAGTGACTAGGCCTAGCTAAGCTCTAACCCTTGACCAAATCCTCTTATTTGTGAATAATACCTTCTCAGTAGTAGCATTACTCTAGAAAGCTTGCTGGTCCACATTGGTCCCTTCATCAAAACAAAATTCACACAATAATGTGGAGAATACTTAATCTCTGTGATGGTTTGAAATACAAAACTGAAACAGAAGTATTTCTGCCTCGTCATCCTAGACCTCATCAACTACACATTATTGCCCTCTCTATGCACAAGTGGAACATTCTCTGCTCATTCAATTGGTCTGTGATACTGTCTATGATGGTAAAAATGATTTTGAAGATCTCTGCTTTTAAAGGAAGAACCAGTTACTTTCCAATGTGAATTTTCTTCCTTCCTTCCCTTTCTCTTCTTTCTCCTCTTCCTCCTCTTCTTTTTCCTTCTTCTTTGAAGATTCTCTTCCATTATTTGGAAATTCCCTCCCTCAGACTTGTTTTCTATTTTTCCATTAGAAAATACTTCTTCAGTTCCAGCAACTAAGGCTAAAAGCTGTCACCTTAGAAAAAAAAAATATCTTATTCCTTAGGGTATTTTAATTTACGTTTCCTGGCCCACATGTGGATTATATAACCAGTGACTGGAAACTTGTTTCTGTGACCTGATTCTCCATATGCTGTTTATAGGACCAGACTTCACTGTTAGAACTCATAAGTAAGAGAACAGTTTCCACTTGCAATTAGTAATCTTTCTTCTAAGAAAGGTTTTTGACTAGGTTTCTCTATCAATGCTCAGGTGACTAGTAGCTTACTCCTATTCCAGCAAATATTAAATATGACACTATTTCTTGGATCGAATTATAAACAAGAAAAAAATCATTTCTATCGCTACACATCATTTGAATACATCATTTGGTAGGAGATTTTTGCATCTTGGTCAGCACTGTAAACTGTATAGAGTTTCAGATTTATAATTATATTTGTACAGTTGTACTTGTAAAGTAACTCCTGCTAGGCAGAGTTCTTGAATTGCTGTAATTACGCCCAAACATATTCAGTGATCCATGATACGGTACTGCCCCAAGGCAAATGGAGAAACATGTTAAGAAGTGCTTAGAGTAACTCTACAGAAAAGATTTGAGACATTGAGTAGTTTTGACTGAAAGTATCTAAAACTTCAGAGCCAAATTCTTTCAAAACAACTGTTTCACAGTAATTTGCATAATAGTAAATTATACTTCCAAAAAGCACATTCTTTTCATTCTGAGAGCTTTGCTGTGTGGTATAATACTTAGCAAAAAGAAAATGCAAAACCAAAGCCAGTTAATCTATCTGGGGGAAAAGTCTGTATTTGTTTCTCAAATTATTCTTAGTTTTCTTCCTGCTGAAATTATTAGAATACAAAAACAGGGAGTGGCTAACGTGTTAGGGAACCACTTTCAATAGGCTTTAGCAAATATTTAACAAGGAACCATGAAGTAAACTCAGGAAAATTGCTAAACCTTTTAAAAAACAGCAAGAAAACAATAGTCAAAGCAATTTGATTTTTGGAAGGCTTTCCATGTTGACTGTAATCTGCAATAAAGATGACCACAGCTTTTATGTTTAGAAAGAGAGGGTGGGGAGATACTTAGTTATAGGAGGAAAGGGTAGAGATGGAAAGAAATGACTTTTCTTTGGCTTTGATCCCATCCGCTGTAGCAGTGAAGGAACAGAAGGCCAAGTAAGGTAAAAGTTTCTAGAAAATGACAATAGACAGAGACCAAGGGAAAATATCCCACTATACTCCATGGCAACTCAGACTCTGATCTTGAGAGGTAAATCTAGGACTCACTGTCCAAACAGGGTCAGAAAAACCTTTCAAAATATATTGTGTTCCTTATAAATTGTTTGTTTAGCCTATAAGTGTTTAAGTGTGCCCTCTACATAAGCTCTACTTTATTGTGAATTATTAGCTATACAGAAGAGAACTGTAAGATGAAGATTTTAAAGAAAAGAAACAGATTCAAAGGTTTTTGAGAAGGTAAGGTATAGGACGTTTATATCACATTGATGACAGTAAAAAAAAAAGTGAACACTTTATAATAATAATAAACTTTATAATATCTTAATATTTATTAAGATTGTATTATGTGCCTGGCAAAGTTCTAAACTCTCTGTGTTAGTAGACTTAATACTCATAATAATAGGTAGGTACTCTAATTATTCTCATTTTACCAACAAGGAAACTAAGGCACAGCAAGTTTAAATAACTTGCCTAAGAGACCCTGCTGATATGAGATAGAGCCAGGATTCACACTCCTGCTCCAGAATCTGTAAGTTACTAAGTTCTCTGCTGTTTGTTCCATGAGCATATATATCTGCACAAGCATATTTTTAATTATAAAGGGATTCTCTGTGACTACCTCTATTTCTTAGGAAAATTTATGTTGGTGTTTGTTAATTGGTTGGTTTTCTTGTTAAATCCAGAAACTTGGCTGTTAAAATGTAAAGTGATATAATGGAATCAATTCTTTGGAACAGAGGTTTCTGTCTAATTTGCTACTGCTACTTCACAGCCAGATATCATGACTGTTATAATCAATTCAAATTTTTGACTATAGTAATACTCTACATTTGCCTTGACTATCAAGATTGCGCCTTGGTTCACTGAAATATCAGTATGAGCAGTATTATCATGTACAGTGTGCAATGAGCTTGTCACAGCATCATGGTGTGATGGGTTGACCAAAAAGAGATGATGAGGCAGCTGCTGTTACTCGGTAATGTGCAAATCATTAAACAATAAATGAGTAGCAATATTTCCTGGGTTCAGTGATACTCTTATCTCCTTTCTCTCATTGGTCTACAGAAACAGATTCAATATTCTCATTAATGATGGTCTTTTAAAAGATAAAGTATTGCAGAGGTATAGCTAATTTTTCAAGTGAAAATTACATGTGGGTAGATATTGGATGGAAATGGGTTGAGAAAGAAAGGAAAGAATGGGAAAGAGGACAAATGAGCACGATAAGTCATATCTCTTTAATTTAATAACTCAGAAATTCTCTGTGTGGAAGAATGAGAGATAAGGTGGTATCTTTGCTTCAGTGAAAATAAAGGTGCCGCTCTGTTGTTTAATCATACTTGATTTCTAGTTCAGCGGCGATTAAATGCCACAGGGAACATTTATTATCCTCCGTAAAATCTAAGATTTAGTTTTTCAATCCAATGCAAATGTACAGAGAAGAAAAAAAGATTTTAAAATGAGTTAAAAGAAATGATAAAAGAATGATAAGATAGGAAACTATAAAATTTGATGTTGTTTCCTTTGGATTCTGCTTCATTTTGCTTCCTCCTCCCATTCAAATATCATGATGGAGGGGAGGGCAATTGGGTTGGTGAGATGGTGACAGGTGACTCTTGTTAATTTTCAGACTTTTGTTAGTTCTGAAAAGGTACAATGTGTGTATTTTTGTGCAGGTATGTGTCTAAATGTAGACACTTTTACTTAAGAATGAGAGACTCGTGTACAAATTTTTGTACCCTCTGCAGCTAATAAACTGGGTAGACCACACCATAAAAGATCTTTGACACAAGGCTGAATATATCTAATATCCTATTAAATATAGTCTATTAAATATATTGAATTTGAAACAAGATCATTTAAAAAAAAACTAAAATAACCCAGAAAACTGATTAACTTATAACTCAAAAGGACAAACAGCTAAGAGCCAACCTATCCAATTTGCATTGCCTAACAACGAGATATCTTCTGGGAGGTGTTTAAGAATTAAAGCATGCCATTTAATAGAAATAATGCTGCTGACCATACCAAATACATAATTGGGTTAGTAGAGTAAAATTAAAAGTCAACATTTTCAGTAAGTATAAAAATAACATAATTTACACCTATATCTCTGCTACCTCTTATTCTCTCCCTAACCCTGAAATAGTCCTCTTTTGCAATTTTAACTTCGTATGGATAAATTTATTCAGGCAATCTGCATGCATTTTTTGCAACCTTTTTCTTGGATTGTTACTATGTTTGTGAGTTTCAGACTTCCTGATTCATTAAGATCTAGTTTATTTATTGTATAAACCATATATCACAATTAATCTGTTTTCTTTTTTCTAACTTTATATCACAATTTATGTTTTCTTTTTCTAATTTTATTGACACATAATAGACATATAACATTGTGTAAGTTTAAGGTGTACGATATGATAATTTGATACATGTATATATTGTGAAATGATGATCACAATAAGGTTAATTAATACATCCATCAGCTCACATAATTACAAGTTGTTTTTGTGCAAGTGTAGTGAGAAAATTTAAGATCTATTCTTTTAGCAATTTTTTAGTATATAGTACAGTATTGTTAACTATAGTTGTTACCATGCTGTACATTAGATCCCCAGAACTTCATTCATCTTATAATTGGGAGTTTGTACCCTTTGACCAATATCTCCCTAGTTCCCCTACCCTCCAACCTCTGGCAACCACCATTCTACTCTGTTTCTATGTTTGGCTTTTTAGAGAGTCCACATATAAATGAGATCATATAGTATTTGGCTTTCTCTATCTGGCTTATTTCACTAAGGATAATATCCTCAAAGTCCATCTACGTTGTCACAAATGGCAGGATTTCTTTCTTTTATATGGCTGCATATTATTCCATTGCATACATATGTCTTTTTATTAAAAAGACAAAAGATAACAAGTGCTGGTGAGAATGAGAAGAAAAAGGAGCCCTCGTGCACTGTTGGTGCAAATGTAAATTGAAACAGCCACTATGGAAACAGTATGGAGGTTCCTCAAAAAATTAAAAATAGAACTACCCTGTGATCCAGCAATCCCACATCTGGGTATACAGCCAAAGGAAATGAAGTCATTATCTCAAAAAGATATCCATTTTCTTTTTGATGAATATTGAGGTTCTTTACAGTTTCTTCGAAACAATGCTGCTATGAACATTCCTATACATGTATCCTGGTACACTTGAGTAAAAGTTTCTTCCAGATATACACCCAGGAGTGGAATTTATTCATTTATTTATTCAATATGTATTTATTGAGCATCTATTACATATCGGCCATCATTCTAGGCCCAGAAGACACAACAGCAAGAGTCAAATGGAAGTTCCTATATTCAAAGTTTTTATAGTATACTGAGGGAGACAGACAATAAAAAGAAAATGAAATAAGTAAAATGTAGAGTGTTACCAGATAAATTCATGGAGCAAAACAAAATAAAAGTGGAATAGAGAATGTGGCGGGCAGGACCTGTACTTTTATATAAGGTAGTTATGGAAGGCCATATTTTGAAGGTGACATTTAAGGAGAGAGATGAAGGAGATGAAGGAGTCAATTTTGCATCTATCTGGAGGAAGAGCATTTTAAGTGGAGGGAACAGCAGGTGTGCAGGTCCTAAGACAGGAACATGCCTGGCATGTTGGAGTATAGCAAGGACACCATTGTGGCTGGAGTGGACCAAGCAGGGGTGAATAGTAAGTGATGAAATCAGAGAGATGGGGCTTTATTGATGTGTATAAAGACTATATATTTTACTCTGAGTGAGATGAGAAGGTGCTGGATAGCTTTGTACTGTGTGGTAATCACAATTTCATTAAAAAAAAAATCATGCTGGGTGCTGGATAGACAGACTGTAATGAGCAAAGACAGACACAAGGAATGCAGATTAGGAAGGACTGCAAATAACCAAATGAAAGATGATGGTGGCTTGGACCAAAGCCTCATTAGTGGAGGTGGTGTGAAGTGATCAGATTCTGGATATATTAAAGTTAGAGGCACATGGATTTGCTGGATGAATTGGATGATGTGAGGTGTGAGAAAAAGAGGACTCCCTTGACTCTTAGGTTTTTTCCTTGAATAGTTGGAAAAAGGACTGTCATTTGTTGACATGGAGAAGATTTAGAAAGAGAAGGTTTTTGGAGGAAAGAAGAATCAGAAGTTCAGTTTTAGATGTGATATACTTATTAGGTGTTCAAGTACAGATGTCAAGCAGACGATTGGATATTACATAAAAGTTTAGGGTATGTACATCTTTAACTTTATCGTAGATCACAAAATTGTTCCCCAAATTGTTTATACCTATTTACATTTCATGTTAAAGTAACAATACTTGTATTGTCATTTTTTCATATTGGTAATCTGACTATACTATCTGGTGTCTCATTGTTGATAAAATTTTTTAACAACAACAATACTCCTGGCTAAGTCGCCTGACTTTTAATTTTATAAGCACTGCATATTTATAACCTACTGGCTGGTGGTACCATTGCCATTTTTTCCTGAACCAAAGTGGTCCATAAATGGGATATACCACATATCCTTAGTAAGAAAAGTGAATCAGTGGCTTATTTATATGTCTATTTTCTTTTGAGGAGATGGAAAGTTTTACAGACAGCATTGCACATTTTTGTTAGGCTAAATCCTCTTGTTTTGGCTTTTGATGATGACCAAAGTCTTGCTAATTTAAACTAATTGGAGGCATTGGAAGTGCTGGGTTTTGATTATAAAAAGAAAGAATTTAATTATTTTTAATTACATACATTAATTGAAATTTCCTATGCTAAAATGATGACCTAATGGGCATCTCATGGTTAGATATGAGTAATTGTACTTAAA
>NW_024346667.1:17550472-17715306 GCF_902729225.1 Pteropus medius
AGTTTCAGACTTCCTGATTCATTAAGATCTAGTTTATTTATTGTATAAACCATATATCACAATTAATCTGTTTTCTTTTTTCTAACTTTATATCACAATTTATGTTTTCTTTTTCTAATTTTATTGACACATAATAGACATATAACATTGTGTAAGTTTAAGGTGTACGATATGATAATTTGATACATGTATATATTGTGAAATGATGATCACAATAAGGTTAATTAATACATCCATCAGCTCACATAATTACAAGTTGTTTTTGTGCAAGTGTAGTGAGAAAATTTAAGATCTATTCTTTTAGCAATTTTTTAGTATATAGTACAGTATTGTTAACTATAGTTGTTACCATGCTGTACATTAGATCCCCAGAACTTCATTCATCTTATAATTGGGAGTTTGTACCCTTTGACCAATATCTCCCTAGTTCCCCTACCCTCCAACCTCTGGCAACCACCATTCTACTCTGTTTCTATGTTTGGCTTTTTAGAGAGTCCACATATAAATGAGATCATATAGTATTTGGCTTTCTCTATCTGGCTTATTTCACTAAGGATAATATCCTCAAAGTCCATCTACGTTGTCACAAATGGCAGGATTTCTTTCTTTTATATGGCTGCATATTATTCCATTGCATACATATGTCTTTTTATTAAAAAGACAAAAGATAACAAGTGCTGGTGAGAATGAGAAGAAAAAGGAGCCCTCGTGCACTGTTGGTGCAAATGTAAATTGAAACAGCCACTATGGAAACAGTATGGAGGTTCCTCAAAAAATTAAAAATAGAACTACCCTGTGATCCAGCAATCCCACATCTGGGTATACAGCCAAAGGAAATGAAGTCATTATCTCAAAGAGATATCCATTTTCTTTTTGATGAATATTGAGGTTCTTTACAGTTTCTTTGAAACAATGCTGCTATGAACATTCCTATACATGTATCCTGGTACACGTGAGTAAAAGTTTCTTCCAGATATACACCCAGGAGTGGAATTTATTCATTTATTTATTCAATATGTATTTATTGAGCATCTATTACATATCGGCCATCATTCTAGGCCCAGAAGACACAACAGCAAGAGTCAAATGGAAGTTCCTATATTCAAAGTTTTTATAGTATACTGAGGGAGACAGACAATAAAAAGAAAATGAAATAAGTAAAATGTAGAGTGTTACCAGATAAATTCATGGAGCAAAACAAAATAAAAGTGGAATAGAGAATGTGGCGGGCAGGACCTGTACTTTTATATAAGGTAGTTATGGAAGGCCATATTTTGAAGGTGACATTTCTTCATCTATATTAAAGTTAGAGCCACCTGGATTTGCTGGATGAATTGGATGATGTGAGGTGTGAGAAAAAGAGGACTCCCTTGACTCTTAGGTTTTTTCCTTGAATAGTTGGAAAAAGGACTGTCATTTGTTTACATGGAGAAGATTTAGAAAGAGAAAGTTTTTGGAGGAAAGAAGAATCAGAAGTTCAGTTTTAGAGTGATATACTTATTAGGTGTTCAAGTACAGATGTCAAGCAGACAATTGGATATTACATAAAAGTTTAGGGTATGTACATTTTTAACTTTATCGTAGATCACAAAATTGTTCCCCAAATTGTTTATACCTATTTACATTTCATGTTAAAGTAACAATACTTGTATTGTCATTTTTTCATATTAGTAATCTGACTATACTATCTGGTGTCTCATTGTTGATAAAATTTTTTAACAACAACAATACTCCTGGCTAAGTCGCCTGACTTTTAATTTTATAAGCACTGCATATTTATAACCTACTGGCTGGTGGTACCATTGCCATTTTTTCCTGAACCAAAGTGGTCCATAAATGGGATATACCACATATCCTTAGTAAGAAAAGTGAATCAGTGGCTTATTTATATGTCTATTTTCTTTTGAGGAGATGGAAAGTTTTACAGACAGCATTGCACATTTTTGTTAGGCTAAATCCTCTTGTTTTGGCTTTTGATGATGACCAAAGTCTTGCTAATTTAAACTAATTGGAGGCATTGGAAGTGCTGGGTTTTGATTATAAAAAGAAAGAATTTAATTATTTTTAATTACATACATTAATTGAAATTTCCTATGCTAAAATGATGACCTAATGGGCATCTTATGGTTAGATATGAGTAATTGTACTTAAATATTAAACATGCTTAGACTATTGCTGAATTCCATTTTTAAGTGGGTGTTTAAAAAAGTGCTTTTTTTCTTATGAGTATGTTTATATTTACCTTATAGTATAATTTGAGTTTTTGTTGGAACTATGCAAGAGTACAGGAGGAAAATAGCATTTCTTTTTTAGTCTTATTTGTGGTTATGACTGGTATTTGTGCCAGTTATATTTGTGGGAGAGTTAAGTGATTCTATTTAAAGTAGAAATGTCTTGAAACGACTGGCCTGGCTTTGGGCCTACTGTTTCCATCAATCCTCCCTTTAGCTGGGGCTCCTTTATCTACATCTGTAAGTTTCACTATGTGCAGGTTCCCAAACCAAATGGTTTCTATTTAGGCCAAATTTAAAAAGCTCCAGGCCAGCAGCTTAGTAGCCTAGCCATGTCAGTCTAGCACTTCCTTTCCCCATTCTGGACCCGGCACAAGTTTAGTCACTAAAGTCTTGCCATGTTTAATCTCGTCTGCGTCTCCGTTTCATGCTCTTTCTTTCCTGTCCTTTTGAAGCAGTAACTTTGCCTTTTTCTTAACTAAACTCTTGAAAGGTGGAATTTTCTCCCTGTGCCCAAGGCCCCGATACTTGCTGCCATATTTTCCTGTGGTGCATTTGTTTAAGTAAGCGTGGTCATTACCATTGGCAACTGCATCACACCTTAACTAATGTCACCAACAAATTTAATAAAAAAAAAATTCCCTTCAAAGAAAATTCCCTCTTTAGAATGTGAAATGTCTCATGTGGGAAAGGAGCTCAATGAATGTCCTTTGGCATTTTGCGCACTTACAAGTGCATGGCAGAGGGGACCAGAATCTTTAGAATACAAATTAAGAAATCCAACGCATATTTATTTTGCCTCTCTAAAACAAAACAAAACAAAAACTCAAAAGAATACAAAAATGACCAGCTAATTTTAAAGAATGAAGCATTCTTACCAAAGACAATTACTTTAGAAGGGTACAGCTTGTAATGACTAATAGATATTGGTTATGAGCTTTGGTAGACTGGGAGATGACAAGAAAAAACTAGTTAATAATTCTGTAGCTGCTAACTAAATTAATGATCTGCTCCCTCCATAAAAAGAAAAGAGGCAGAAACATGAATTTGATGGCCCCACAAATGACCAAATGGTTACGTGAACTTTGATACAGTAATTGCAATCTGCCCCCCTAAATTAACCCTTTGGTGTTAAATGGACCAATTTTTGTAATTTTTGAAGGGTATGGTATACTCACTTGCCACAATAATACATTTGGTAGGGGTCTATTTTGGAGGTTAATGTAAGTGGAGCCAAACGTAGTTTGAAAACCTGCGGAATTGTTTGAGCAAAACGTGAATATATTTCTAATAAGGAATGATTTGTCCCTAAGATTAGTGGGTTTTTAAAAAATTTAAATAAAACCTAAAAGAAATGCTCAATTTTATTTTGATCATAGGCAAAACTATAAGGAAAATTCTTTATGGAGAAGATATATATGAGGAATGTAGGATGACATATCTAATTAAATGAACCCATTAAGAAGTTTTTTACTGCCCCCTACTGTCAGTTTCTAAAATAAATATAGTAAAATTACTATAAAAACTGACTTAAGGTAATTTAGTTGAACAAATTGGTCGGGGAAAAAATTCACTGCCTCTAATTACGCCACTTTTCAGCCAGTAACACCAATGCTTACTCCATGTTTGTGAGCAATGATTTATCAAACTAAGAAACCAAGTCTAGAAAAGTGTGTATTAGTGGATATAGGGTGAGGAGTAAAGTCTGTGATTTGTGAAATGCTATATTAATAAAAAGTACCAGCCAATGATGTCTACTTTATCATTTTTCTAAATTTCACAATTTTAAATTTCCTTTTTTATATTTATGTAACTTAGGCAACGCAATCTTCATTAATAAAAGCAAAACTTTAAAAAATGGTTTAACTTTAAAAAGTTTTTTATAGTATAATCCTGACTTGGAATGTTATTTCCATTTTGGCATTTGAAATTAAGAGATGAGAAATAATAAAAATAATAGGTGATGCCAGTGCAGCAGTCACTACGTGCAAGGCACTACTTGATTTTTTCTCACATATTATTTCATCGTCATAAAAAAGTATGAGGTAGGTATGATTATGATTTCCATTTCACAGGTGAACAAACTGGGTCACAAAGTAACTGGCCTGGGTGACTTGGTTGGTGGAGACATGATTGGAAACCCTGCAATCTGACTCCAGGGTCATGCCTCTTAACCTTCTGCACAGAAGGTGCAGACTTGGCAATTAAGGAGGACAAATTTATAGACATAATGGACACGGTGGTGTAAGTGTTTACTGACTCCGATTAATCACACACTCATCTAATTGTGATTTTTTTTTTTGCCATACGCATTCTCTAGTGGCCAGAGCCAGTGTATGAACAACAGATCTGTTGCCTTCTTGGTTCCGTTTATCTTTCCTTGCTAGAAAAGTTCTGCCCTCCTTGGTTGCATCACATTGAAGATATGTCGCTGTGCTTACCTTAAGCGACTATGTGCTGATTGGGCCCATACCTTAGACCAGATTATGTATTCAGCAGCTATTACTGTGGTTGGCCTCTACATACTTTTCATCTCTGTACTGACAGATAAACTTTTAGATTTAGCCACACTTTCAGCCATCTTCAGCAACTCACATTCAAATTATGCATGCATTTTTCACTGTATCTTGAATAAATCGGTTGTACATTTTAAGTTTCCCTGGCTGTTATTAATTCCGGAGTCTGATGTAACAACCTGTTTGTGCTCCCCTATGTCTGTCCAGTCCTTTGCTTCCCCCGCTTAGTCAGTATTACATGGTTCATAACAACAAATATATCTCACCAGGGACAACTAGAACAACTAGTATTTGCAATTCTGGGATGCTTTTGCCTTGCAGGTACCTGAAAACACTACCTGAGGCTTCAGAGGGCTAACTGGAGAGGAAATCTCTTCTCTTCCCACATTAACACAAAAACAAAACTCAACACGAATCATCCGATATTCGTAATAAACAATTCTGACCTGATTCGAGGCGTCGGGTTTCCAGTGACTCTACACTCCAGATAAACTTGACTTCCTTCCGCCACTTCTTGGCTCCTCAGCTTCTGGATGAACCGAGGAGCTGATGGGAGGCAGAGTGCATTCTGGGGCTGTGGGCGAGAAATGCTATTGAGCGGCACTGCTTCGTCCTGGTCTGCTCCATAGCAACGCCTGGCCTTGGGTAACTTTTCCGCTTCCTCCATCTCTCGTTGGTCTTCGGTAGGGCTCTGACTGGCCGAGGCACTCATCAGGGCTGAGGGCTGATTTTTTGGAGACAGGTACCCACTGTCTGGTGATGAGGACTCGCCATTCGGGCTTCTGTTTCTTGGCTTTGCTGCTCTTCTAAATATGGATGTCAGCTCCTCTATGAGATTAGCTGCCTTGTCACACAGCTGGTTCTGGGGGCCAGCTGTACCTTGATAAGCTGGTTTGGGCTTTACACTTGTGTTGGGAGTTCTTGCATCACATTTTTCAGCCTTCTGGAGGCTCCGGATATAGCTGGGTCTGGCAAGCAGGGGCGAGATGGTAGGCTTCCTCTTTGAACCAGGTGAGGAGATACACTCAATTTTTCCTTCTGGTCTGTTATCTGGAAGTGTTCCTGAGGAGGAAGGATCACCCAATTTGGTCTCCTTTCGGGAAGAATTTTCACGGAGTCTTACAGGAGTGGTGTTGAAAATCTGTGAGATTTCCTTTTCTGAGTCTAAATCTTCTGTCTTAGAGTTGGCTATAGCTCTCTGTGCCAGGTCAAGGCTCTTGTTTATCTCTTCCTGGCTGAGAAAAGCTGATAGCCCAGGGAAGAAGTCAGCATTCCTGTTTTCTTCCTGAATGTCTGATAGGGAATCATAGAAAGAGTCATGGGAGGAAGTCTCTGACATATCGGAATCCTCTTCATACACTCTTTGCTTTCAACAGGAAGGCCAGAGGAGGCACTGGAAATCAATTTACTTCTGTCCTGAAAGACAATATAGAGAGACTTGCCAATAGTAGTAAGATTGTGTGTGTGTGTGTGTGACTGTGATCATAATACTACTAATTTACAAGTTGGGAGAAACATTAAGGTGAACAAATATACAGCTGACCCTTGAACAACATGGTTTTAATTGTGGATTTTTTCAATAAATACTGCTGGCCCTACCTATTTTCAGATTTCACATTTGCGGATTGAACAAACTGGTAGAAAACAGTATTTTTGCTTTCCCAGCTGTGGATTCCCAACTGTGGATTCACGTGGGAAAAAAATACTGTTTTCCATCCATGCTTGGTTGAACCCCAAAGATACAAAGGGCCACTGTAGTTAAGATTTTGGGGAGTCAAAAATTATGCACAAATATTTGACTCCAAAGGGGGAGAGGGAGGTTTAACCTCTCCATGTTGTTGTTCAAGGGTCATCTGTACTTTTTTAAAAATCTGTTCTATAAGTTGGAAGAGACATTAAGTATACTTGTATTTACCATTTATCACTTAATTTAATATTTGCTCGTGAGTGAATATGATCTTACTCACCAGCATTGACTAATTCAAGAAGACAGCTATCTGCAGTGTGTGCTGTAAGTGCAGAAGGGCACTTCTCAGAGCCTCCCTTCCCTCTGCCCCCAACTGCACAGCTCAGGACAGCTTTGACTTCACTGGTGTTTTGAGATTCGTAGCTTGTTGATATTTTTAGTAAATATGACCCTGCTAGAAAATAACTACAAAATACGTTTTGACTCCAATCTTCATTTTTTAGTTTTCAATGAAATGTTGAAATCTTATAGCCTCATTCTTTCTTTGTGTCCAGCCATGTGCTTCAAGTTCATTCACTCAACAGTTAATTCAACACATAGTCCATAATCATATAAAGTTTCAGGTGCTAAAGGCACATTCATGCTCTCGACTAGAGATTGGCAAACTTTTACATAAAAGGCCAGATGGTAAATATTTTTGACTTTGTGGGCTGTTTGTTCTCTGTCATAATTACACAAATTTGCCCTTGTAACATAAAACCAGCCATAGAAATACATACATAAATAAGCGTGCCTATGTGCCAATAAAACTTCATTTGTGGACACTGATACTTGAATTTTACATGTCGAAAATACTATTCTTTTGAATTTGATTTTTGTACAACAGTTTAAAAATGTTAAATAAAAAAAAAAAACCAAACATTCTTTTGTTTGCAGGCCATACAAAACCAGGCAATGGGATGGCTTCGGCACAAGGATTGAAGTTTGCTGACTCTCGACTCAGACTGACGGCACAGTCCTTGGGTCCAGAGTGAAAAGTCGTGAGGTGTAGTAAAGAAGAGGGAGTGGAGGAGATGAGGGTAGAGCTGAACTTCCTTTCAGAAGCAGTTTTCCATCAGAGATTCTTCTTAGAGTGATGAGATTTTGTTTTATTAAGGGAAGTGTTATTTTTTTGCACATGACCTAAAAGAGCCAGCTTGCAATTTTTGACCCCTGAAAGTCTCTAATCTCAAAAAGCATTATGTAGAGAGGTTCCAGAAATCCACCTCAAGGATCTGCTACCACACGCAAAAAAATGCAGTGATTCATAGAATCTGCTAATTCAACAGAAGATTTGTAGTCAGAGATCCTAAAGCTTGTTAGTGAACTTCTGGGTCAAGAGTCAATAAACTTCACTTGTGCCAAAGCCATTCCATTGCCTGTTTTTGAATGGCCTGCAAGCTAAGGCTCTATTTTTTTTTTTTTATGTTTCTGCAGATGAATGTTATACTTGTGTCTTTGATGTCCTCTTAGAAAGGTTATTCACTTAGATGAGCCTGAATTATGAGATTCTGCAAATTCTAGTCCTACTCTACCCACTAAACCATATTTCCCACTGTTCTCCAAGTAAAGCTTACAAATCCATTAGAGTGGTCTCATCATTGTCCCCTTTTTATCAACCCAAATATTACTCTAAATCTTTTGTCCTGTCTGTGCTCCAGAATGAAACCATTCTTATTTCTCAACAATTCTTTAGATATAGCCCATATCTGGAGAAAAGTTGTATTCAGTGTATTTTGACTATTTGAATATGTTTAGTTTTAATTCACTTTTTGTACTGAATTCAATGCTGAGAAAGATTGGGAAACATTTTATGTCAACCACACCTGGGGTGGCTAAGCTGAAAATCCAGGTAAATTTCAAAACAAAATCTTTGATTCTTGAAGTGACCTAGAAGAGAATCCCTCATTCAAAATGTGTTTGTGGGGTATCTACGATGTGCCAAACAACGTGCTAGGCACTGAGATAGATATAATTTAGGAAAAGACAAGGTTTCTGCCCTCATTGAATTTAATAGTGTAGAAGGGATACAAATAAGTAATAAGATATATAATTAAGTGTGTCAAGTGCTATGCTGAGAGGAGAACCAAGTGCTATGTTAGCATCTAGAAGGGGCAACGAGATTAAGATCAGGAATAGTTTTATGGAAGAGATGAAGCCTAAAAGGTGATACAAGAAGGGTGAGGAAGAGTCGGGCAGGTAAGGAGGATACAAAAGCACCTACAATCATGTGCTGCTTAAAAACAGGGATACATTCTGAGAAATGTGATAGGCGATTTCGTCACTGTGCGAACATCACCGAGTGCGCTCACACAAACCTGGTTAGTATAGCCTACTGCTGTAATCACATGTGTTACGCTTTTAGAACAACTTTTAGCACAGGTTCGTTCATGCCAGCATCACCACTAACACATGAATAATTGTAGTGCATGCCCTGACCATTGTTTTTTCTTTCTGTAATTCAAGTGCCTAAATTAAGCTTTGACTGTCGAGGCATCCACTACAAAGAGGCATCTGCTTCAACAAAGGCTATCTGGAATAAGCAGATTGCCAGCCACAAGACTGAAACATAGAAGTAGGGCGCCTTCCCCCACTGAGGCGCCTTTAGTTGATTTCAGTAACCAAATGTTTGGGCTGCTTTTATTTTTTTCTTTCCATGCTTTAAATTCTTGTTTTCTCTCTCTCTCTCTCTTTTTTTTTTTTGTTAATGATCACAAAGAGACCACATTTTTTTAATGACAACTCAATCTCTATATACATTCAGTATTGCAAAATTATAAGTGGATAATCATATTAATAAAAAGTCATGAGCATAAAGACACTGCTCTAGGCTTTGGTGCATTTTGTGCCAGGTATTTTAGTAAATATGGCAAACATCAAGGAACTAAGCTACTTTAATTCATAGAAATCAGTTTTCAAAAAATGCCTGTCATCTCATAAAACACTTAATATGTCAAACCCGGAAATATCAATAACTAAATGACAAAAGTAACATTGTTAAAGAAAAGTTGATGACAAAAATGTTAGGTTAAAATATTAAGCTTAAAAATTTTAGCAATGGAACTTAGGATCCAGAAAGTGTACGCATATTGGAAAATTTAGGAAAAGATCCCTATGTTCTGCTTCACAGTTACTACTACATTCCGGAAGGGGATCTCTGGGTTGCTACAATGTCTTCACTGCTAGTATAAACCACTGCTTCACAGTTCAGAAGAAACAGCATAAGTGGGTTTTAAAATAAGATTCTTCTCACTTAAAATAAAATAAAAATGCGATCTCCGCAAAATTACATAGAAATCTTATTGAAACGTCAACGAGACTGCCCTTTCACCTTTACGGCCTGCTTGAGCACCAGGCTGCTGTGTAACTTACATAGGGGAGATGCGAAGTGTCCCCACTCAGCAGTGTGCAGGTGATCATAAGCCCTCCCACTTCCGCAGGGTTTTGCTTTCTCAGGTATAGAATTGAGAGAGCGGGCTAGATGGATTCTGTGAGTCCTTTCATGTAAAAGGATCTAAGTCAGCTTGAGATCCCACCTGCAGCAGATGTCTAAGGTGGCAAAGGAAATGGATGAAAAATGGCGGGTGAAGTATTTCTTACCTTTTGATGCCATCATTCAGAACCATTCTGTATTGTAGTTCACAGAAATCTTTGATACTCTCATCTAATGGCTGGTGCTACTAAAAGATCAGCAAATGAGGCATCTGACAATGAAATTTTGCATGAAAATGGAGAAAGGCCATGCCAAGTTTGGGTAGAAAAACAATGGACCACCATGTCACATCAGTCATCAGGACTTTCTGCCTCTGAATTTTAAGAACCAACAGTCTGGTCTGGAGATACCCATTCGGGCCATTGAACAGAAATCTATGGAGTGCAGCACACTTATGAGGAACGTGTCTCCCCAAATCCTCTCAGGCAGGCACCTTCCATGGCACCTTCCTGGTTCTAACAGGAAAGATGTAAGAGAATTAAGTGCAGGATGGGATTTTTTTTCTCTTTACAGAAAAATGACCCCAAAAGAGTGATGGCCTCTCATTTTCTCTCCCCTAAAAAGAATACAAATATCAGTTCTTCTGTAATCTATCATGCTGGCTTCATTTTCAAAATGCATCACTTTATTTTCCTCACAAGGCAGCCATGCATTATAAACATTAAGCACGTGGTAGTCAAATGATTTCATCAGTAAGCCTAGGGCTTCTATAGGCTTTCCTGGAGCTTACAGCCAGAGTAGTCTAAAGGGGTGAAATATTAAAGCTTTCTCCACAGCCAGATGTTCCTTTGACATTTGGGTTATTGAACACAAACTCACTGGATAACTTGTCTTCAACATAGTCTTCTGCTCCTAAAAGTGTTAGGTGTGCTTTCTTTTCGATGGACACTCTGACCTCATCAGAATCTCCTTTTGTCCTCGTATATTCTAGAGTATAAGAAAGGCCATTACAACCCCTGTTTTGTAAACCAACTTTCACACCTGCATATTCAGGCTTATCTTTAAAAAGTTGTTTTATCTTGTTTACTGCCGGAGGTGTCAGGGTGAGGGTGGCTGCGATGGGCTGCAGCTTCCTCTTGTTCACAGCCTGGACAAGGGCCCAGACTAATGAGCCTATATCCTCGCTGTCTGCCTTGGGCCGGAGCTCTGCTGCCTCGGCCTCTCTCCATGGACACGGCGGATGCATTGACGCTACAAGCTCCAGCCCAGGGCACCCTTTAAATTTTTGTCCATATGTCTTAACTCACCAAAAAGAGTGAACCCTGGAGATCCTAGGCCCCGACCCTGGCAGCACGCTTCCCCAGCCTCACACTTGAGAACCGTCTACGCGCCCTGGCTTGCCTCGTGTACTGCAGAGCCTGTAAGTGATAACCTCTTTTTTTCTTCAAAGTTTCCTAATAGTTATCACTGAAGCGTGTCTTGCAATTGTAATAAGAACCACCATGGCTCTGCTGGTTGTAACACTGGTCTGGAAAAGGGAGATGTCCGTGGGGAGCTCCCGCGCCCAAGTGCGTGCCCAGGCATTTCTAGCCGATAGTTATCTATGGACTCACATCGGCACAAAACAGTAATGCCTTACGTTGTAGCACCGTGACTTTACGACAGCTACGTCACTAGGCGATAGGAATATTTCAGCTTTGTTATAATCTTATAGGACCACCGTTGCACGTGGCATCTGTTGTTGGCTTAAATATGTTATGCGGTGCTTGACTGTACAAAGTCTTGGATCCAGAAAGAGTGTGGCGGATTCAGGTAACTGGGAGAGATTCAGTTAAACAGAAATCTATCTGGAGATTGGGAAAAGAGCCGGAGGTAAGGTTAGAAAACAGGAGTGGGGTCAGAGAAGGCCTGAAGCCTTGCAAAGAGCTTGAAATTTGTTTTATGGGCAGTTGGGAGACAAAAGAATATGAGATAAACATCTCAAAGTTGCAATTTAGAAATATGACTGCAGCCTGGCTTTAGGACAGATGCAGGGGAAGAGGAGGCAAGGTGAAAGAAAGAAGTCAGTGAGAAGGCTTTTCTAGTGTTCTAGAGCAGGGCTCCCCACCCTCTGGGCGGTGGACCGGTACCAGTTTTGGCCTGTTAGGAACCAGACCACACAGCAGGAGGTGAGCAGCAGGTGAGCAGGTGAAGCTTTATCTGTATGTGCAGCCGCTCCCCAGCACTAGCATCACCGGCTCAGCTCTGCCTCAGATCGTCAAGCATTAGATTCTCATAAGAGCACCGGTCCCTAGTGCCAAAAAGGTGGGGGACTGCTATTCTAGAGGTTTTGTATGTTTATCACTGTTTTATTTTTGGTTGCACATTATCTGAACCTCCTTTTTAGTTTTGGATAATTCCTCATATGATGAGCCTCAGTGAGAAACTGAGTATATTTATAATAACGGGATTGAATTCTCCAAATATTTGCTTTCCTAGCATACTGGAGTCTGGGCACAAGTCTTGGCACATGGCCTAGACTTGCCAATAAGATATATCCACCTTGGACTTTGAAGCAAGGTCCGTGGCAAAACCATTCAGACAGCTGGACACTGATAGTGGCAGCAGAGGCAGCAACGTGAAGTGTTGGCTGTACAGAGGCGTATCCAGGGTTGGAGATGGAAGCTGTGTTGTGGGCTGTTCAGCTGTAGTCCAAGGGATAGCCACACATGAGTCTTTTTATGGCACAGTTCTGACTGTGGTCTTGCCGCCAGCATAGACTCCGGGCTTCATTCTGTGAGTTGCCACAACTCCTATTGATACATCTCTTTATACTCAAGTTGACCAAAGAATATTTATGTTGCTTGCTGCTAAGGAACACAATTGATCGTAAATAAAAAAGATGATGGAGATATGAACAAGTGACACTGAGATGGAAAACAGGGTACTGAACCAACTGAAGAGAGGAACAGACATTGCTGATTGATTACATTAAGAGATGACGCAGAGGCAGGATTATAGATTTCTTCCTCAAACAATGGGATAGACGGTACCACAAGTGAGGGAACACGTTTTGAGAAAAAGAAAAGCTTAATTTCGATTTACACTTTTTGCTTCTGAGGGGATTCTGGGACCTCTGGTGCTGATGTCTAGAAGGCAATTTGAGATAGTGGTCCAGAGCCCAGAGAAAGAAAAGCAGGGCTGGATTGGGAATTAGTCATCTGTGGGTGGTACCATAAGTTATGGGAGGGGATATGGTCATTCAGGAAGAAAGGCAGAAAAAAGAAAAGAATCTCCAGAGAGGTGGAGGGAAACCACGAGAGTGGGATGTCATGGACACAGGGTAAGAAAATGTCCCATGAAGGAAGGAGTACCCTTTGGACTTAGCAACTGGGAGATTAGCACAACTGGCAACAGCAGTTTCAGTGTATGTGACAGAGATATAAATCAGATTCCAGATATGTTGAGAAATTATGGAAGGGAATGAAGTGTAGATTGCAAGTGCAGTTGACTCTTTGGAGTTTATAGAAAGGAAGAGAGGCAGTGTAGCTGGACAAAAATATGGAATCTAGTGAGGATTTTTAAAATTAGGGTGGGGCACTGAAACATGTTTCAGTGCTAATGAAATTAGTCAGTAGAGAATGAGAAGCAGAAGATCCAGGTTAGAAAGTGGGGATAATGTATAGACCAAGTATTCCAGGATGTGAGATGGAATGGGTTATTATTAGTACAAATGGCTTCAGGTTGGAAGGAGAGAAGTTCTTCCATTGTGAAAGAAGAAAAATAATAAAGTGTGTGTGTGTGTGTGAGAGAGAGAGAGAGAGAGAGATAGAGAGGGAGAGAGACAGAGACAGACAGACAGACAGACAGACAGAGACAGGAAGAGAATCTGGGTAAATCTGTAATTAAAAGGGGAGTTCCTATCTTGGGACTTCTGTGCATTTGGAAATTTACGAAGACAGGAGATGATTTGAAATAGCTGTTGAAGAGAGGGAGAGATTTCCTTAGGAAGGATTTACGGGCAGAGATGAGGGAATAGTTGAAGTTAGACGCGATATCTTTATAATGTTACTAATTTGTATGATTGCATGGTTCTCTCCATCAGAGCTCGGCAGTCCAGGTGGAGGTGTGGAGATGGATGATCCAGGTTTTGACACACAGGTAAGATGGAAGGGAAATGGGCAAGGCTGTTGAGAATATTGGCAAGGCAGAGGGGGATTCTAAAATCTAAACTGGATTGGAGTTCATAGGTAGAAGTTTGAACATAAAAAGATTAAGGGACTAAAGGCCCAGTGAAAACAAAAGAAAGGTACAGCAAGAATGACTAAGAGATCTGGAAAGATGTATTAAGATAGTGAAACGTCTGAATGTATCAATTTAGAGGCAGAGCCTTTTGACTTTGACTGCATTTAGAATGTGGCCATGGGACTCTCTTTGACTGTTTTTGTGAAACAGCGCCAGAGTGGAGTAGTTGCAACAGAGACTGTAGGGTCAAAACAAAGCCTATAATATTTATCCAGACTTTTACAGAAAAAGTTTGCCAACCTCTGCTATAGAACATCAGCTTCCTAATGAATTCAGATCACATCAATAAGTACTAACAGTGATGATCATGATAATGGTAATGGCTAACAATGGACTGATCATGAAATAGGCATTGTGCCAAGAGCTACTATGTGGATTATTTCATTAAAAATTCTCACAACATACCCCAGTTTAGAAAGAAGGAAACTGAGGCACAAAAGATAAGAGAGCCAAGATTCAAACCCAGACAATAATTCCAGAGATCATGATCTTAACCGTACACTTTACTGCCATTATATTATAATTTTAACAACTGAGCATCCTTAGCAATATATCTGACTAATAAAACTGTGGATCAGCAATCCAAGTTCTGCTATTAATTTAATTATATTTAGTACAAAGTGAACATAATATGATAAATTCTAAAACTCCACAGAAAGACATTATATGAAGAAGCTTAAAGCAAAGTTCTGAATGATGAAATAATTTTCAGTTCTTTTTTTTTAAGTGGGGAGTGTTTGCCAGAGGCAGATTAAATCATCTGCTTATTAACTTATATTTTTGGTTTTAAAGAGGCGCCATCTGACGGGATCCAGTTGTCAGGATTAGGTGTAGCTTAAAAACAGCTTGCATAATGAAAAAGAAAATAATAGCTCTATGGCATATATAGTTCAGGTTTAATTTGCAACCCAGTTATTGCGCTAGAACATGCACGTCACCTAATGAAAATGCTCATTCAACGTGGATGAACAAAGTGGGTTTCCAGGTAGCCCACACTCACTGGAAAATTATGCTTCAGAGATTTCCGTGTCAGTCAACACCCAAAATAAAAAGGTCATAATCAAAGAGATATACGAACATTTCCATTATTTCCTTGAGATTTCATGTTTTATTTCAAACAGTGCTTTTGGTAATTCTATGCTGGTGTGAAAGACACAGAAATGAAATATACTAAATTGGGTTCAATTATACAGCCTTTAACAAGTAAAGAGGAAATGAGGTAAATGCCAAAAACATTAAAGTATTCCACTTTAGCAAGTGGAATCAAAAGATTTTGAAATTTTGAGGAATAAAGTATTCTCTCACATCTTTAAATCTTCTCTGTCCCCTGACTGTCTTCTCTTAAGGACTTCGAATTGCCTGGAAACTCCTTTCTTAGTCTTTTTCCCCTTTGGGTCTTCTTCATCATCGTCATTCATAATTTAGCTTGTCATTTCCCCTAAAATTCTCACAAGCCACAATTGTTTTCTAACTTCTTGGAATTTGTGTAGTTCTAGCTTATTCACCATGGGAAACATGGCTCTTATTTGGCCTTGCTCATGTCATAGGCACACTTTCTTTCTTCTACTTCCCTTTCCCGGAATGATAAGTGGAACGCAAAATCAGTTAAACTGTATTATCACTTTGCTGCATGCAAAGGAAGCTTCAAGAAGGGCAAAGATGAGCCAGGCACAGTTTGTTTCCTTTAATGGATTTACAACCCAGTAGGAGGATTTAGAGGAATTAGACAAGAGTAAAAGCGACTCGAACACAAGGAAGAGCATGATAATTGTTATTAAAATAGTTTAAACAAATTTTATAGGAGATCCAAGATGGCAGGAATGATCATATTTATATATTTGGTCCTGTCATCCCTTTGGTATTTTTTTTCCACTCGGACCCTCTGGCTGATAAGTGAAGGTCCAAAGCGTGATATGCAGGTTATCTACATGCCTCTGGATAGTCTGTCCTAATGTAAACTCTCCACCCTCATGCTCCGTTGTCATCCTGACATCTGGCTGCAGTCGTGCCTCACTGGCATACTCACCATCTCTTGAATATTTCATGATTTTTAGGTCTCCGTGCTTTCACATGATGTTTCTTTTGCCCTTCTCTTCTATTTCTGGGATTCAAATTCCAGTTCATCTTTGAAAACTTTTATTTAATTTCCCTTTTTTGGGGGGTACTTTTATGATTCCCCAGACAGTATATTTCTCTCCTTCTTTGAACATAACACTTTGTACCATATTTTAACATTCATCTTATTAAATTATAAAGATGAGGTCAGGGAATCCTTTCTCCATCACACTGTCAGCACCTTGAAAGCAGAGCTGCAACTGACAGTCTTTGTATGGCTAGTTCTTGGCACAGTGCTTGACCATGGCAGATGATAGAGAGAAATACACTTGCTGTTTGAGAATTATACCTGCTTTAAGTTCTCTCAAATTGTATCATGGAGGCAGCTGCTGGTGTTCTCATGGTGTTCAGAAGGCAAATTCTTTCAGGTGAACTTTGATATTTATACCTAATGCCAAACTCAATCTTTTTTAAAAAATTACATAATGTATTAGTTTCAGGTGTATAACATAGTGATTTGACATTTGTATACCTTACAATGTGGTCATCACGATAAATCTAGCAACCACCTGTCACCTTACAAAGATATTATGATATTATTGATTATATTCCCTGCAAACCCTTAAGCAAACATTTGGGGGAAGCAAAGGTTTGGGAGGGTCGGCAAATACTGTGAGGCATTAAAGATTCTTTTCCACCTTAGACTTTAGCAGGCAGCTTATCAGTACCTTAGCATATCCCAAGAAATGTAAACTTTCACGGTCACCTGTTTTTTAAATCACTGTGAATATTTTATTAATTTTTAAGGAATTTTATGCCACTTAATTTATAGATTATTTCTAATTGTAATTTTATGGTTCACCACTTCTCCCTAAGCTAATATAATCTGAATTTTGTTGGACTTATGTTCTACTATGAAATATAGAACATGTAAGTTTTCATTGAATATTTTATATTTGGTATGTATATCACACATCCTGACGTAGCATTTTTATCATAAATTTTCTTGACATTATTATCCTAGTATTTGGGAAAACATTTATTTTTGAGTTCCTGAATATGTACTATACATATAAATATATAAAATTCACATGCCTAATATGCAAATAATAAAAAAAAAAAACAAATTTAGGAATGACGAATATTTGTTTTTAGAGTTGCTGACTTTTGAGGATAAATATCTGAAAACCAGATCTATGATATCCAGGATAATTCTCTATTTTGTCAGTCCAAAAATTCTATAGGAGGCAAGGCACTTACAGGCTGTTGAAATGTACAATATTTCCCTGGCTTGGGAGGAACTTGGAGAAGACAAGGCATATGCATAAGAAATAGCAGAGTCTGGTAGAAAGAAGAATTCAGTTACAAACAATAAAAGCTAGCCTCCCTGAGGACTTCTTCACAACAGCTTCTGAAGTGTGAATTGCCTCCTGTCAGATAGTGAACTATCTGATCCTCAGAAAAAGTGATGGGGTAGACATTATTGTTCTTTTTATTATTTCTATTACTCAAACTACAACATAAAAATGTTCCATTATTTGGCCAAAGTTGAATCATAAGGGAATGGTAGACTGAGAGCTGAAACCAGCATTTAACCACAAAGTTTTCTTTTCCCATGGAAAATATTAAGGGTATTTATTTTAAGAATTTAGATAAGGGGAAAATTTTTGCAATTCTTTATAGAATACTTTGGTAGAAACATTGATGAACTACTACAATTTTGAAAGAAAAAGTGTTTGATGTTAGAAAAAGGCTGACAGGCACCAAGGACCCCACAATATTCCATACCACCTGGGCCAGGCCATTTAGAGCAGTGGCCCCCAACATTTTTGGCACCAGGGACTGGTGCTCCTATGAGAATCTAATGCCTGATGATCTGAGGGGGAGCTGAGGTGGTGATGCTAGTGCTGGGGAGCGGCTGCAAATGTAGATGAAGCTTAGCTCACAGGCCCGCCACTCACCTCCTGCTGTGCGACTCTGTTCCTAACAGGCCATGGACTGGTACTGGCCCGCGGCCCAGGGGTTGGGGACCTCTGATTTAGAGAGGCCAGACAGTAATGTTTCATTAGGCATTTAAGAATGTATATATGTAAAAACAAAAAAGAATATATGTATAGTTAGGAATAAATATGTGAAAACTGTTAGAAGACTGTACATCAAACAGCGCTTATTACTTCTGTGGTGGGGCTTAGGCAGGGACAGGGTTGAAGGGTGGGACATTTAGGGGAATCTTTTGTTGTTTATTTCACATTCTTTGAAAAAAAAGTTAAAATTATGAGTGATTTTAAAATTTAAATTTACTATTTTTATTTATTTTTATATTTAAACAGTTACTAAACAAGTAATTAAAATTGTTGGTATAAGGATTCAATAAAACCGAAACTATAAAAACCAAAGTTGAAAACCTTTAAAACTTTTTTCCTTTTGTTTTGGAATCACAGGCAGTCTATAGACTACATTTCTTCTGTTGAAATAAATAACTTTCTAGGCCCAAGAAGGAGCTCTTGTCTAGGGTGCCACATTAGCAAACTGAAACATAGTTAATTCTTGTGTCCCTGTAAATGATCCGATTGACTGGAAGCAATCTATTCAATCAGCCAATCCCCAAATGCCATACTTTTTCCTTATTCCTTCTCACCCCAAACAAAGTTGACTGTGTGACTCAAGCCAATCAGATATTTTTCTAATTTTGTCTTTATTCTTTATCCTATAAAAGTTTCCTGCCTTTGCCCTATTTGACAGTTCTCTGAAAAGAGACTGCTTCATGAAGTGTTAAATAAATTTTGTTCTTATTACCTAAATTGTTTCCTTCCTTCTTTCCTTCCACCCTACCTTCCTTTTAATTTTTTTGTAATGTTCTTTTCACCAAGGGCCCCATAGAGCAAAAATCAAACATGAAAAATTTATAAAATCTTATTTGATGCAAAAAATACACAATTTAAAAATCTTCTTAACAATGTGAATTTCTTTTTTCTTAATCTTTAAATTGTCATTACAGAAAAATATGTCATATTGATTCTACAGTTTTAAATACTCCCCAAACAGTATATTTATCTCAATATCAGGGGCATAATATAATAGCCCAGAACAGCCAAAAAATGTATTTTACAGAGAGAGTATTTGGAGTTATCCTCTTCATATTACCATCTTTATTCATCATATTAAATCGGTTGCAAATATCTAGATTTTACTTCTAAGTCATCCATTTCCACTGCCATTATTCTTATTCAAGTCTTCATTTCTCTCACTTAAATTCAAAACCTCTCTACCAAACTTGTTTCTATATTTTCTAATATGATTTAATAGTTACTAATTATAGTCAGAGCTGTTTTGCTCCATCTTCGTTTTCTTTGCTGGAATTTAACCAGGACCTCTAGATGGCCTAAATTCCTGACTGGTACTCAGTTATCACAATACCCTTGGATATCCTCCACACACATATTATCAATGAAGTGGAAGCTCTTGTCTTGGCCTCGAAGTTTTCAGTTGGTATCTCTTTAAGAATGTGTCAGATTTATTTTGAAAACTGACTACCGTTACCCTCTTACATTTTTAAAAAAGAGGTAAAGAGATCTAAGTGATCATAATGATCCAGTGTAATCTAGATCTTTACTCTATTGTGATATACTGTAGAATCCCACTGATATTTTGTTTTAGCAGTAAAACTGAGAAGCTCAGACAAAGAACTGACATAGAGTCCCCAGGATACAGACTGTAATCCATATTGGACACTAGAATGTGAGAGGACTCATTTGTATTCTAGGAATATGTAATCATATGTTTACAGAGCAGTTATTGGCTTGATAAATCTCTAAGGCTTTGTGTACTGTTAGCAATAATTTGTCAAATAGAATCTGATTTTTAAAATCCGAATAATTGGGTGAACATTCAAGTTCTTCCTTTGAGGAAAAAATATTGGAAACTATATTTATTATATAACAAGGGTTTAATTTCTACACATACATGATTGAATAGTATTATATTATCGGGCAATGGGCTCTATATGTGATTAATTATTCATAATAGAAGGCAATTAATATTTTTAGCAAATCTTAAAAAGCAATATGTGCCTGAAATCATTTTGTATTAACCTCATATATTAGATTCAAGACAATATCATGTGTAACTTTAAGCAACATGATATAAAATTATACTGTGATAATTGAAGGAAATGTGGTTTCTCTCAGTAAGCTTTATCTTTTTTAAAAAATATGTTAATGTTATGCATAGATATAATTTAAAATGTCTGCTATTACTCTCACTGATTTGAAAAATCTTTTGAAAGTATAATCAACAACTTAAAATGTTACTAACACCTAAGGTATATCATTTAAGCCATTGGTATTTAGCGGAAGTATGGGTGAAGTTCAAATTAACTGCATTTTTATTTTCTGTAAAACAAACATATATGATTTTGACAAATGTGGGTTCCATTACTACATTTAATCCTTTTGGAATCGACAGCATCAATTTAGCATGCCTAAGAGTATATCAGAAAATGTAGTTATTTGCTAGCAAAGGTAGAAATAAAGCCTGAAGATAAATCTTATATATTCATTGTTTTTGGAAAGACAACAAAACTCCCATTATTTTTCTTTCCAAATAAAAGAAGAATCAAGACATCTCCTAAATAGTATTATATCTTTAGTCAAACTATTTATATTTTTATAGCTTCTTTTAAAACAAATTAACAAATGTTGCCCTACCGGTTAGTATATTAAGATACATCTTACAAACCTTGTCAGTCCTTGGTTACTTTGAAGGCTCTGAAAAGGTGATGGGTTTCAGATGAGCATTTCTTCTTTCCCAGGGAATCAGAGGTTGGCCTTGTCTATTCATTAAAGACTGCTTGGTCCGTGGTCACTTTGAGGCAACTGTGGCCTCAGAATTGCATCTGTCCTCTTACTCTACTCAACTATATTTGGTAACTGAACTCATGTTTCCTCAGACTGCCACGATTAGGAATTCCATCAGTGAGCTGGGAGGCAACCCCAGGTCTGCTGGCTGGGTTCTTAGAAATTAAAGGCACTTAGTGCAGAAAGACATTTTTTAAAAATGGATTTAATAAATATAGGATTTATACATGTTCCTTTACACGTGCCGTTGTGGCTGAAAATCACTACTTTTCTTTTTAACATGTTCTTAATTAAAAGTACAGTATTAGATTCTAAGGAGAAAAATTGATACTCGTAAGGAATACTCTTCTTACTATAGTCTTCTGCTCAGTACATTTAACTTTTAGTCATATGGTAGATTATCCTAAAATAGTAAGTCCACTATTTAAAAATTTAGCCACCTGTCAAATTGAATGGGGAATCCACTGTTCAAGTCGATAATTAAAAATTATCATATGACTGTGATGTGTATTAAAGACATAGTTCATAGTAGGATTAAGTAGACATAAATGTATGGGGAATGAATTTTATACACATTGCAACTTTGAGTTCTTAGCCCAACTCCTAGCACATCATGAGCATCCAACAAATATTTATTGAAGAAATAAATATTCGATGAACATTATTCAGGATATGTATGGACCCTCTTACAGTTGTAAAAAAATGTTTCACAACTACTCTGTAACTTATTCTGTAGAATCTCATGGTAACACATTCTAACATTTTGAATGTCCAAGTAACACATAGCGGTCACAAGAACAGAAAGCTTTTCTGTTCCAAGTTTAGGTAGAAGAGACAAATCTAAGGGAGAGAAAATAATCATACAAAACCTCCCAGTTAGTTTATTTGGAAATGAAGTATTGAATCTTTCTTTGTCTGGATAATACTGTTATAATTGACCCAGTTTTTTTATCTAAAGAAGGTTTTTTTTTTCTGATGGTGGAACACTTACGAAGGTCTGCTCTTGTAAGGCACTCTAATAAATAGTATAAAAATTGAGCAATCTATAGCCTGGAAGTTTCGGTGAAAAAGAAAAATTGTGGTCACTGAGTAAGAGATTTAGAGGATAAAGTTTACAGTTAAGTAATGAGATGTTTAAGTTTGCAGATTTGAAAGTGGAGCTGGTGTATATTGGTGCACTGGTTTACAAACTTCATTTTTGATCATGAGGACTCTGGTTGTTCAGACAAATAACAGCTAAAGGTAATCAAAGCTTCTTTGATGAAAGAGGTGTGAAAAGGAGTATGCAGACTTGTTCATTCATCCTTCTTTGATCTTTTCTCCCCTTGGTGGCCCAGAAAGCTCTGAAAATCCTCTGACTCTTAAGTAGCTGGCCTACTAACCCTGGCATGGTCTACCAGCAAACAGGGACAATGGGGCAATAAATAAAGTAGTAACTGAGAAATCTGGTCAAGAAACAAACTAAAAATGGAAGCATAGAATGCTTGTGGAATTGTCCTAATGAGCTACTTATTGGACCATCTGGTAGTAAGTATCCTTTAAAACCATGGCCAGTCTTCTTATTTCTTCCTTTTACTTTGTATTTGGCTTGGGGACATGTCACAGAATAAGGTATGCCCCCAAAACTTGTTTGATTAAACTGTTTCTGTCCATCTGCCTATTCTTGTTAACTTCAGATTTGTCCTTCCTGAGTTATATTTTATGAACTATGGTTGAATCTGCTGCATATGTGTAGCCCACGCCTGTGGTGGTCTTTGAATCACAAGCTTCTGCTGCTTGGGATGTTTGCCAATTTGTAAATGTGCACAAAAATGAATAGAAAAAAATAATTTTATTGCAAGAGTGAAAAAAGGTAGAATAGAATTTGTCTGAGAGAAGATTCCATAATCCATGTTTATATATGGGTTTTCAGCACAGTTAGGTATTATGATCCGTAATCAGAAACAATCTCATTTTCAATTTAGCTTATAGGGCACCATAAGTGTAGAGTTTTATTCTTCTGAGCTTAAAAGCATATAATATTAATTTCAGAAGAAGGTTTTATTTAAGCAAAATAGTGTAACATTTCTTTATAGAGACAGAATAACATGGATATCAAATTAAATAAAGAGAGTAAAGTGCAGATTGCTGTTTTGAATTGTAATATAACATCTGGAAAAATTATTGGAAAACAGAAGTCAACCGTATATTTAAAGAAGGGTACACCATGGGTAATCGGTTGGTAGCCCAGTTATAAAGTTTGGCTTAATTAACATTCAAAGATCTAATACTTAATTCACCATATTAATACATCAAAGGAGAAAACTTATATGGCTACCTCCATAGAGGTATATGAATGACTATTTGGACAACATTTAACATCCACTCTCAATTTTTATCTTTGTGGGATAGAATTCTACCTTAACATTATATATTAGGATATATGAAAGTGTATGTGCCTGTGTGTGCATGAGTATACATACATACATTTATTCATATGCACATATTATGCAATACATAGTAATAAATGATAAGACACCATGGAATACTTACAAATAATATACAGATCTTAACATATACTGAAGAGAAGAGAATGGAATAAATGGAATGCTATAGGAAGAACTGATTTGTAACGTAAACAATTCTTCATAAAAATAATCTAAAAATGCCATATAATCTCAATTAAAACAGCGTTTTTGTGCGTGTGTGTGTGGAACTAGAAACACATGTAGGATTTATCTGGAGGAGTTAGCATGGCAAAATATCCAGGAAGACTGTGAGAAAAAGAATAGTACTGGAGGAGGAAAAGTAGCCCTTTCAGACTGTTGGAGTTCTAATGAGTTTCTTTTGCAGGGAAAACAAGGAATGGAGTAATAAATTGGGTAGAATGACATCTTATTCTTGTGTAGGAAGAACGTTAAACTGAAATGGCAGCATATATTAAATAACTACATCTATTTTGGTCTATTTCTTGGGCTCATTCAATTCCACTGACCTGCCCCTCATTACAGTTTAAAGAACTGGATTTCTGTTTCATTTCATTCAGCAAAATAAAAGTTCTTTTGGCTCACACAAATTGGAAAAAAAAGATATGGAATGAGTAAATAAGTATGTAATTATGAGACTATATTGAAGATAGGATTAAGATAAAAATAATATACATAAAAGTATGTGTAGCATCATCATACATAGGTCTATACAATTATACCTATATATCATAATCTATGTCTGTAATTTCTCTCTTTTTCCTGGCATGTGAATGAAAAATTTTTGTTTTCCTGGAAGATAAGAGTGGTTAATCTGGGAGAGGAAATGTTCTCTGACTGAGGTTGCAATAGGGTTGGTGAGAGTTTACTACAATGTACATGTTGCTTTCCTACTTTTAAAAATGGCATCAGAAGGAAAATATGGCATCAGAGATTATCTTCACTATTACTCCTTTCACTCCTTATACTTGTCTTTATTAATAATAATAATTTTAAAAATGTACTTTCTAATATAGTACAACTAGAAGTGATGTGGAAAATGTATCCCAAATATACTGTTAAGTGAAATAAGCATACTGTATAGTTATTATATCTGGAAGGTAAGATTAAAGGAGACTTTTATTTTTTTTTTCTTTTTGTGTTTGAAATTTGTTGTGCTTGTATTACATTTACTATCAAAAAAGAAAAAGAAAAGAAAAAAAATTTACCACACAATGAGCCTACTCACTTTAATCTTTTAAAATCATTTCTTGATTGATGATTCTACTAAAGAGTAACATTTTTTGAAGTTCTTTGGATATAAACTAGAGAATAATCAAAGACATTTTTAATTCAGTCTGTTTCAATTCAAAGAATTGAAAATAAACGTCTTTGATTTTAAACATATTAAACAGTTTCCACTCCTGTGGGTCAGCTCTTGCCTACTAACTTGCAACTCATCAGATCCATTTACAAGTGGGCATGTTCTGCATATGAGCGTTCATCTTCATCTGGCTAACTTTAAAATGTCACATCCTTTGACCTACTCTATCCTAGGGCTGTTCTGAGGACACAATCCTTACTATAGGAAAAGCTTTATGTAAAAACATGTTCGGGTTCACCTTGATTCTAATAGCAAAAAAAATGAAGCAACTAAATACAAGTTGTGGAATGGCTTAGTAAATGCATAGAATTTTGAAGTGGTCATAAAAAGTGATTTTTCTGGTGTTCATTTTAGCATAGAGAAAAGCTCATTATGTTATCCTAAGGAAAATAGCAAGGAAACCAATAGCTTTTACAGTTTGAATATAATTTTAAAAAATTTAAGAATCTTTGCATGACTGAAAGTTTTAATGGATTAAATGGAGTTGGTTTGATATTTAAAAAAAATATGAAGAGGTCACTAAACTGTATGAGTTCATTTATTTTCCTCCATTAGAAGGAAAAGGCAAACCTACCAAAAACAATTAGATATTTAAAAATGGCTTTGAGACTTTTTAATCTAAATCAAAACACAGCTTTTTCTCTCTCTTAATTTTATATGTCTCATGGTGGCACTTAGTGAAAAAATATTAAACTTGAAAGTGAAGTGGTCACTGCCAAACATCTAGGGACAGCTGTGTAACAATTTCAGAAGTTACTTACCAAAGAAAGTCTAATGTGGAAGGATGTAACTGTCGCTCCCTGGAAAAACAAAAATAAAGGAAGAATATGATAAAGGAGGAAATCAGCTGTTGGACCAAAGAAGGATTTAAACGTTGAAAAAAGTGCCAATCGTTGAAGACAGTTGCTCTGCCACACAAAATCCTGAGCTCTGTCCATCATCGACTTCTGTTGGCCTAGCAATTTGCTCAGCTATTGCTATTTTGGGGAAGAATTTTTACAGAGCTGGCATATCTTCAGCCCCGGAGGTTTCCTCTGATTGACTGATCAACAGGTGTTGAAAAAGCCTGTGACAGAAATATTGCAGACTTAGTGCTCTCGTCTGACTTCTGTAACTGTGACTGTAGTTTCACTGGAGTGTATCATCTCTTAGTCAAGGAGTATTTTTGCAGGAGAAAAGCTAAGGAGATTATATATGACATTTATAGATAATTGCTTTTCCACAGATACAGCATTTGCATTTGTTAATACTATGCTTATTTATTTAAAAATTGAATATTGTACTAATGATTACATAACTGAAACCTAAATGAATATGATATCGAATGAACTTTTCAAAGAAATATTGTTGACATTATAATCCTAAAAATTATTAAACTATCTTGACTTAATTTTCTTTCACAAGCAAATTGTCACAGAAGCTATTAAAACAATGTTAGTATTAAGGAAAAAACAACAAAAAAAGCATATATGAAGTGTTAGATTGTCAAATATGTAAGGAATATAATTTGTTCTACTATTTTATACTAAATTTTATATCTTGATTTTTAAAAAATCAATAGCAATCAAATATCCATAGCAAAAGAAACACATGTATATGAATTATTCAAATTTTCATTAAAAATAAGAAAATTTAAATAAGGGCCAATATTCTCAACATATTTACCATGCCATGCATTTCTCTGATATTCAGCGTAAAAGCCACAGTCCTTTTTTGCTCCCTGGGGTCGTACATAAACCACCCTCTCACTTTATCTTTGTCACTTAACATTCTCTCTCTCTCACTCTGATCTTTCAGCTTTAGCCACACAGAGATTTCTGCTGTTTCTTGAGCTCACGGGGCTCACTCTACATCAGAGCTCTACTGCCCTGCGGTCAGGCAAGGAATCTTCTAGAAAACAGGATGGCAGGACCCCTCACTTCCTTCAGATCTTTAGTCAAATGTCACCTTGGCGGGGCTTTCCCTGTTGGTCCTAAGCAAAATTTCACTGTCTTTTTCCACCAACAAGTTATATTGCCTCTTTCTTGTGTATTTTTTTCTCTTATGGCTTATCTTTAACACAATGCTCTTTTTACTTATTGTTTTCATCCTCACTAGAATATAGGCTGGCTCTGAAGGAAGGGGTTTTGTATTTCATTTACTTTTCCATCATCAGTGCATGGAACATTATAGATCCTTGATAAGTACATGCTGAGTAAATGCCTAAAAAGAAATGACTAGAAAATATAATGTTTGAGTACAATTGGTTTGATATTGCTGTTGTCATTCAACACAAGGCTTTTAATACTTGTATCTGTCTCATAACTCAGGGAAGGACATGCTATCTAGTATTTCATTCAGGGTTCTCAGTATTTTCTGAAGAGAATATTAACAACAACAATATCTGCCTCCTATCGCTTTGTACTTGGCCTCTTTACAAAAAGGAAATAATTTAATCCTTTAACAATGCTGTGGGTTAGGTCATATTATCCACATTTCATGGATGAAAAATTGAGACGAGTTAACTAACTTCACCACTATGTTGAGACTAATATATCGTGGGATTGGTATTAGACAGACCATTTGAATCAAAATACTTATTTGTCGTCATGGAGCTATGGTGTTCCAGAGATCTTAAAAGAGATGAAGTATAAATAGGCAGATCTAATCTGAAAGCAATGAAGATATGTTCATGGATTTTAAAGCAGGGAGCGACGTAATTAGGTTTACATGTTTGAGAAATTACTCTGGCAGTAGAGTGGGGAATGGAACGGAGAGAACAGGCTAGAGCCAGGGAGTAAATAGGTTGTTGCAATAAACCGATGACAACACAGGAAGCTCATTCTAGTTGGTGGAAGAGGTAATAGAAACATAATTTAGATATGTCATGAGCTGCAATTTCTTGAAAGTTGAGGGAAGTGAGGACCCAGCGATGGCTTCCAGGTTTCCTACTTGGACAGTTAGAAATGTATGACAGTGCCATTCATGCTGATTAGGAATGTGAGAAAGAAAGTAGATTCGGAAGAGAATAGTGTAGCTGAAATCAAGGGAGAAGGGGCCCTTTTAAAATCTCAAAGAGACTGATATAAATCTTAAATATTGCCAAGAGGTCAATAAGTCAAGGACTAAACAGCATTGTTTGGATTTTGGCACTCAATAGGTCATGATTGGTGGTGTTTGGTAGATGAGCTGCAGGGCAGATTCTGGTTTAAAGGTAGATCACATGAATCATTTTTAGGAGTTTGAATGTATATTCCTACAAAATAACATACTGAAAAGGAAGAGATGAAATAGGGCAAGGGGCTCATTCTTTTCATTGATTTAAAGATGAAAATTACTTGATTATTTTAATGGAATGGATGGTAAATGCCAGTTATATTAGATTTCTGTTGCTGCAGTAATGAATTACCATACATTTGGTGGCTTGAAACATACACATTCGTTCATTTACAATTCTAGAAGTCAAAACTCTAAAATCATGGTGTTAGCAGGGCTGTCTTACTTCTGGGAACATTAAGGGGGAAATCTGTTTTCCTGCCTTTCCAGCTTCTAGAGGTTACCTGCATTACTTAGCTTGTAGCACCCTCTGCCATCTGTAGGCCATCAGCATAGCACTTTTCTCTCCTCTGATCTCCTGTCTCTCTCTTATAAAGATTCTGGAGATCATATTGGGCCCACCCTGGATAATCAAGGATAATCTCCCATCTTAAAATCCTTAAATGAATCTCGCATATGCAAACTTTCTTTTGTCATGTAAGGTAATACTCACAGGTTCTGGGTATTAGAATACATATATCTCTGGGGGCCATTTATCTGTCTACCATAGTCCAATCTCTGCCTCCAAAGATTCACACGAAATTCATATGAAAAATATATTCCCCCATTCCCAAGTCCTCCAAAGCCTCAGCCTATTACAGTATCGACTCAAGTCCAAACTTCCATCTCAAAAACCCAGATCTCATGGTCTAAGTTATTTAAATCAGGTATTGAGACTTTCCATATAAATCATCCTGATGCAAAATTCTTCTCCATCTGCGTACCTTTAAAGCTAGAAAACAAATTGTCTGCTCCCCAAATACAATGGTGGGATAGGGATAAGGTACCAGTCATAGACATCTTGTTCAAAAAGAAAGAAAATGGAAGGATAAAAGGTATCACTGGTCCCAAGAAATCTAAAACTCTGTTAGATTTCAAGGCATGGGAGTAAACCTTTGTGGCTCTGGGCTCTGTCCTATGAAACTGAGGCTCTGCCCTTAAAGTCATTCTTTTATTCATGAAAGGTAGCAGATGTTTGAACCTGAGTAATTTAACAGAGTGTTTTCTGTCTGCAGAATTTTGGGAGCCCTAAGCCTTCTTTCATTTATCTCTGTCCCTTTCAGTACAAGCTGGCAGTGGTTCTGCTGATATAGCATCCTTGGGTACCCTATGGATCTCCTCTGTAGTTATAGGGATTCACTCCACTGAACAAGAATCTTTCATGAAAATCCCATTTATATTCCTGATTTTTGCTGAGAAAGCTGAAGAGATCCATGAGCCACAGGACTAATTTTTCAGGATCACCTTGTGTGATTAATGGCTCTTACCTTTTGATCTTTTTAAGGCACTAGCAAAAGATTGTCCAGCCATACTCTTGTCTTTCTTGCTAGAATATGCTTTCCTGACAGTGAATCTCCTCATTTTAGGGTCTTTTGAAATCTGGAGAGGCTGAGAATTTCCCAGTTCATCAAATCCTGGTTCCTATTTGTATAACAGTTCTTCCCCCTTGAAAGGGCCCTTGTGGTTATACAAGTCCACCCAGAGAATCCAAGGTAATCTTCACATCTCAGGATTCTGAGCTTAATCACATCTGCACAGTTCTTCTTGCTGTGTAAGGTGACATATTCACAAGACTGAGGATTAGGACATGGACATTTTTAGATGACTGTTATTCAGCCTACCACATTTGTAGACAGGGAGATGTTAATGGTATTCGAACTCAAAGGATAATGGGGTGAGATTCTTCAGGAAGTTAGATAATCAATTTCAAATCAAAGGGGGTTATTTGTGTTTTGTATGGAGTACCATACAGTGTCTGGAGGCTATAAATAAGGATACAGATGAAGGTGTCAGACATTTGGGAGGACTCTCTTTGAAATAGTGGATTTTATATACACTGAAGAAACTTGAAGAGAACAGTAAAATGCTGTCGAGTTTTAAGGGCCATTGTAAAAAATATAGAGGAAAGGTGGTCATAATATTAAGTAATTTCTCTGAATGCCCTGCCACAAAAAAAGGATGGTTTAAGTGATCCAGGTTATCAAATCTCAGGGCAAGTACAGAAGAAAGTCAGTGGATGAAGCAATTGAGAGTGTTGATGAGAGAAAAGTCAAGGGACTGCTCATGGAGGTGAGTTTGGGGAGGCAAAAGTGTGAGGCTGTCAAGGAGGCTGAGAGATTAGGAGAAAGGTGAGGGCTCTGAGAAGTGGAAATAGAGTTCATGGTTCTCAAGTTGCTGAACGTCCAGGATGGGACCATGGGAATAGACTGATAAAGTGGAAG
Source organism: Pteropus medius (assembly GCF_902729225.1). Classification (NCBI taxonomy): domain Eukaryota; kingdom Metazoa; phylum Chordata; class Mammalia; order Chiroptera; family Pteropodidae; genus Pteropus; species Pteropus medius. The sequence goes on from NW_024346667.1 coordinate 17,580,918, forward strand.
AGAACCAGGTATCAGTTTTGAGTAGAGTTTGCTTACGTGTACTATTTATGTACTTTGGGGTGGCAGGTAGGAAGAGTGGGGTTAACATTTCTGGATTCCCACCTGATAAATCTGTATCATTAAGAAACAAAACAACAGAGTCTCTCCTTTCCTTTAAGAACTTGTTGGACCCATTTCAGTAACAATCAAATGCTATAGAACACATTCCTGCCACTCATGCCTCTCTCTTCACAACTCTAAGCCTAGAAAGACACGTCTTTTTTAAAGTTCTCCAATGATTTTTGACATTTTCACCATAGAATCCACAGTCATTTTCTAACTGCATAATATTTTATAATTTTTTAAATGGTTTACTGCTTTGGATGGTTCAAGACTGGTTATCTTTAATCAGCTGTGAATACAGTGGCTAGCAGTACTTGGTGAGATTACCATTCTGGGCCTGTATTCTCAGCAGCTATTAATGGAGTAACTGGAAAGCAATATAACCACTACAGCGTGCTCTGACCCCATATGACTTCTGCATAGCAATCTGTTGTATGAGCCTTCTTAAATTTGTCTCTTTTACATCATGCCCAGGGATAGAGACAGAGACGTATACCTTTTTAAAAGTTTAGACAACTATGGTTAATTTTCTGAGGTGTGCATTTACATAAGATTAAACTGAAATTGCTCAATCATGAGGGGAAGCAGATTATATTGAGGCAACAAGAGAAGAACAAAAATGTCTTGGTCCTCTCCTCTGATATTCTCTCATGGCAATTGTTTCAGAAAGGAAGAGTTGGAGCAGGATAAGTGAATAGTCCTTAATCCAGCTGTGGTGAGGGATCACCTATGATCCACATTTGGCTTGTTCCTGGGCAAAGAGAAGAGCTGCATAGTCTTCACTGCGAATTATTCTGCCGTACAAGACAGCTGCTATGCTCCCTGAGAGGCTGTCAGCTCCAGGCAGTCCTGAAAAGAACTTCCATTAGTCTCCTTCCACTTAGTTCAGATAAATGTTTATCAGCACCTATGGCTTTTGACTCAAAATTTATTTATGTTATTTCATTTCATTTTTATTTTTGCAAAATGAAATAAGAGCATTGTGGAATTATGTAATTGTGTTTATGAATCAAGATCTAGCAGAAACCAATGATTTTTTTTTTAATATCACCTACATCTGTTTAAAATATACCAGATAATTACAGGTGTAAAGGAGAACAAATGAGTTTAATATACCCTTTTAGCAATTGATAGAGTTGATAAACTGAAAAACAATATCTATAAGTTGATAACCTATCAACTTTACAGGTGAGATACTACAAAAGCACCGGTCATTTGAATAGTGCATTGTGTACCTTATCTCATTTAATCCTTGCAGTAAACCCATGGCATAGAAATAATTATCTCCATTTTAGAGATGAGGAAACTAAGACATTTATAGAAGAATGAGATACTTTGGAGATTGAATCACTATTAGTCTATAAACCAAAATAGAAAAAATACCGTCAGTAAAAATCTGATAATTCTTAGAAAACAAATTACTTAAGTAAGGGATAGTCTCACTTATAGAAAGACAGTGTGGTCACCTGTAAGATATAATTTATGAGATACAAAATCCTCACCTTCCAAGACAATGTACACATTTATTGGTCTGTTCATATATAGTACTTATATCTAGCTAGCTTCATAGATCCAACCCGAAAGTTGTTAAATGATGGTTATTTCTATTTGTGTTGCTTAGCATAGTATAAACATAAAATTTTAACATATTTAACTTTGAATCTCACCAAAATCCTGAAGGAAGACAGTGTAGACATTGTCATTCTCATACTGAGTTGAGAAAAACCCAAACCTAGGGAGCTAGTAATTAGAGCTGTGATTAGAATTCCAACCATGCTACACTTTCCACTACACCAAACATCAGTTCTTCCAAACTGTGTTATCTTTGGAATTTCTCCTTTAGCTCAGTATTTCCAATCTTCTATGAACTATAATAGATATTTTTTAAACCAAGAGTTCCTTTAAATAAATTGGGCCAAAGCATAATGCTTTATATCTTTCTCAAAGATTCACGGTGCTCCTTAACACAACAGACGATCTGAAGATGCTTGATTAACTGTGTTTAACGGGGTATTTCCCATTGATTATCTACCCTTAAAATTTTTTTCAAAGGTCACAGTTTGAGAGATGTTATTCTAGCCTTTTTGCACACAATAGATTAGGAATATTGGTATTTGAAACCAAAAAAATCTACAATGTAAACTTTATGAGGCAGGATTTTTTTTCTTGTACCTGAAACAGTACCTGGCATATAAGTAAGACTAAAAGCATTTGTGACAGGAATAAGTAGGGCACATGTTCTAAAGGCTTAAGACAGAACCTAGTTAGTAATCTGGGTGGCCATCAGGGAAGAAATTTCTTTGAGTATATGAAGGTTGTCCGAGGCCCTTTGTCTTTGTGAAATGACCCAGCTTTCATATTGGATCTCTAGCTAACAAAGCTTTATTCCTTTTTGCATGATCATAGAATCATCCTTATCTCTAAACACATTTTAAATTTTGTTTCAAAGGATATTTAAAAAGGAATTTATGTATCTTGTCTAAACCGAGGCTACACTATGAGTGTTTATGTTTTCCAACAGCCCAGTAACCTCCATGGTATTCTAGAGATATTTCATAGAGAAGTGTCGGTTAATTGCAGATAGTACAGATAGTCACAAAATAAAAAAAAAAAACTTATTAGTGGACTTCGAGGTTTTTTTGCTTTAGCAGGTTAGGGATGCTTCTTGGTTAAGATTTTGTTAACAGATGCTTGCAAGTGTGGAATATTTTAATTTATACTCTTTAATGTCTCTGGATTCAAGATGGAGACTTGAGGCATAGGATAAAAGATAAGATAAAATAAAAAGAAAAGTAAACATTTCCAATGTATTAATTAATTTATTTTTCATTAATTTATTCACAGATCAAAAAGTATGGATTCCTTCTAATCTTACTCTTTCCCCTAAGATAACACCCAACTTTATGATATGGTGGTTTAAGTCTAGGGATCTTGGCCCAGTGTGCAGGTAAATATATAAATATATGTTTATTGAGACTATTTCAGTTAATGCTTTTATAGAATATGAAAATATTACTCTTCAGTTAAGCATACTTATTGAAAGCGATACTTTGAAATAATCAGTTATTCTTTTAAAACATTCCTTTTGATTGTTATATTTCATAACATAGAATATCCTATAGTTCTTGAAAATATTTCTTGTTCTTTGGTATTTTGAATACTTTAGTTCTCTTATTGGATTTGTATTCTTTTTTGTTTTACTCTCTTCTCTCTGTCAGTTTTCATCCTTGCTTTGGTTTTGCCCTATATTCTTTCCTTTGAAGAGTCCATCCATCATCATAGGTTTATGTGTTACAAAAAGATATTCAACAGCCCCTTTCCTCAAGGAGTTTGAAATTTAAATAAGGAACTATGTAAATTTAAATATATTATTATATTTTTTTATGTAGGTTGTATAAATTAACTTAATTTCATAGTAATTTCTTCCCAAGGAATTGTGTCCAGAAGAATTCATTCTTAAGATTGTCATTAAAAATTTCCATCCTAGAAAATATAAAGAAAACTCAAAGATAGGACTAACAAATTGTAATAAAAATGGCAAAGAAGGGAATTTTTATACTTGTGGGACCAAATTTCTCTTAATTGTTAACTGTTTGGACTTACATAACTTAGCTAACGCTATTTTCTATTCCACTTTTCATTTTAGGATTTTAATTTAAACATGTTATCCAGTATGTCTGAGATAGAACAAAAGGGAGGAAACTCTTAGCCCAGTGTCCACTAAAACACTAAAACATGCCATAGCCTTTTGGTTCCTTTAGTTATAACAACTAAAAACAGAGAACCTGTTAATAGGAGAATCAATATTATTGATGTTGCTCTCATAGAAAAAGAACTGGGTCCGGAGTAATAATACTTGAGAAGATTTGGTGTTTGCAAAGGAGCTATACTACATATGTTTTGGATAAATTAAAAAAAAATTATCTATAAAAATAACCAATTTCTGAAACTCACGTAAACGATGATAGAGGAGAAAATATAAGTATATTTGAAAGAGGATTAGGCAAATTTTCAGTGACAGACACTTAAGTGGTTACTCTGAGACTCAGAGATATCATTGGGTATTAAGATTGGTAGACTTTTGGTTCTGGCCTGCTACCTTTACACCATGTTCACTTGCCCTTTTTACTGCAGCGATAAAATAAATAAAGGTAAAGATGGTATGATGTCAGGAAATACTACTTCAGCAAATAATAAATAGCCTACCTTTTTAGCATAGCCGGAATGGTAGATTCCATTAACTGTTATTTTCTTGGTTAAGAATAAAGGCCTACCCTTTATTCCCCCAAATGTCTAAAAGGGAAAAGTGACTTTATCAAGAAAATGTATTCATGATAATATATTATCATGATATATCATATATAATATATAATATATTTATTTCAACAAAGATTTTCCATTGTATGCTACCTAAAGGAATTTAGTATTAATTTTCTTCATGTAAAATAATGTTTATTTCTTTTCTGATTAAAAGTAGTAGTAGATGCTCTTCATAGAAAAGTGTTAATATGTAAGTGGAATAAAAATCGTCACCCATAATTTCATTAGTTTGGTAAACAATTTATTACATTGTTATTCAGTCCATTTTGTAATTCATCTCTTGAATTTTCAGTTAAGCATATCTCTATATTGTAAATTATTGGTAAACATATTTGAAATATTCTTTTTTATTCTAAGAGTCTGTTGTGTTGCTTGTTCAAAATTTATAAAACAGGAAGTTATAAAGAAAAATTCTCAGCAATGGGTGATTTATGAGTCCATTTTACTGCACAATTGTGAATATTAATGGGCTGTTCCTTGTTTTCTTAAAAAACGTTTTGCTAATTCGATAGAGAAAAGTTTTATCTAAATTTTGCTTTATTTTTATTTTAAAATACTAGAACATCTAAAACTGTTCATAGACATTTGTAATTTGAACTTTTTGTGTTAACTTTCTATCCTATTTATTAGAGCTGTAAAATTTTTTTCAAGTTTTTTTTGTTTATAAAGAAATTAACCTTGTGTCACATTGCATACAAATAATTTTCTTATATATACATATTTTCAAGACTGTTGATGATTTTCTACATTTAGAATTTGTTCTTTTACAACATGAAAGAGTCTTTAATTTTTTAGAGTGCAAGACATTCAACTTTTCTCAGGCGACTTTTGTATTACTTTAAATTTGAAAAATCTACTCTCATCCAGATAAGTGATAAGTATTCTCTTATGTTTTCTTCTTGCAATTTATTGTTGATATGATATACTCTTTAATATATTTAGAAACTATTTTACTATCTAATCAAAGGAGAGGCCCTGAGTTACTCTCTCCAACAGTTAAAGCAGCAACTTTCCTGATCAATCTTTTCCCTCCTGACTCAAATTTAGTGACTTTAAACCTATTATATCTATTAGTGTTTGTATTTTGATAACTATTCTTTCATACTGAGTTATACATTACTTTGTTTTTTAAACCATAAATTGATAATATATTTTAAAAGTACTATTTTTTAATAATCCACAAAAAATTACCACTGAAAAATACTTCAAAGTTTAGCCAATTAAATAATTTCTTTCTTTGTCCTATTTATGAAAATAATTTTTTAAATCATTTTTTTTTAAACTTTAGGCCAAAAGAGTACTGAAGAATCTTACCCCTAATTTGCTGTTAAGTTAAGAAGATATAGTAAAAATGTCTCCCCTTCTCACTGAAAAGTTAAAACAAATGGACAAGTTGCCTGTGCTATTTTTTGGTAAGTTATTGAAGCTTAATTTTCTTTTTATGTGTTAGAATTTTTTCTTTTGTTTAAAATTTTTCTCATGCATATAAAATGGGTAGAAGTAAACAAGCATTTACTATTTTGGTTTATATTTGAAAAATACTGCTAATTTTACTTGTAAAAACATGAATACATGTTTCTAGTTCAATTCTTATAAATTTGTGGTTATTGCCCTTTTGATACTTGACTCCTGATTTCTTCTATTTTTTTAGCTTTGTTAATTTTTTATAAGTGACCTCATTACTTGAATATGCATTTTAGAAATGATTCCTTAGCAATCAAATTGTGTGTTTATGTACACATATAAAAGCACATAAAATGCTCACAATTTATTGATATGTTTGCTTTACATTTATAAATAGAAAAACTAAAACCCAGGGGGCATTCCTAATTATTATTATGTGCTATAATACAAAAAGCTTGAGTAGATTTTAAACAGGTAGCTTGATAAAGAGAACTGAAGTGGACTGCATTAAGTGGGTAATGCTTTGTACCCTGAATTAGCTCTGGTAATAACTTTGGTATCAGAACAGAAAAAATTATTTATCCAAGATAATTTTTCATTGTTTTAACTATAGAAGCTTTGTATAGAATAAATGATCAGAACCTTGATCCAATGGTAATGTTAACTTATATACATAGATGAATACATAAACACATATGCATGTAGATATGTTAAATGATGACACTAAAGACACATATGTATTGTTACACATCCAAATGTCCATTTTGGTGGTAGGTAATGAAAACCAGATGATGATAGACATAAAAAGGTAGTATGATGAAAGATACAAATTTTGAGAATTGCAAGAAAATTTCTTCCTCTTTTGTGATTGGGTCAAAGTAAATACATGAGGTATTCTGCCAACACGTGTTTACCTAGATCACTTTCTGGTGAGGTTCTCAATTTTAGTTAGAAACAAATGTCTTCTTATATCTCAGATATAGCTGAAAAAATAACTTTGAGCTAGAAATTGAAAGAATAACTGGATTTATTATTTATGATCTTATTCAAATTAAAAAATTTTAAATAAATTGTTTTGTAAAATATCTAAATATTTCAAATATCTGGGAATGGGATTTTGGCAAGTCACACTGGAACTTTCAGTTTTCTTTAAATATATAATACAGAAATCCTGAGTCTTATCTCTTGGTTTGCTGTAGTTCAGCATCACTGGAATGTTGAGAACTGTGTATGACAGTTGATCTAGGTTCCAGTTGGACCAACCTACCTTCCCTAACCTGGACTCTGGAAGAAATATATGGCATTGGCAAGATGCATGTTTAGTGTCCAGTGCTCATGCAGAGGTTAAGAGGGAACACTTTGGGCCAGACCTCATCTTAAATCCCAGCTCTGCCCTACTTCAGCTATGTGACATCTGGAAAATTATTTAATGTCTTTGAGCATCATTTGAAAAATAGAGATAGTAATGACTAATTCATTGGGTTGGCATGTGAATTAAACAATAGTAGAAAATATGATTGGTTCACGTCTAGCTACTAGACCTTCTTTTACACTGAATTTGGGCATAGATAACAGAGAGATGGAAGAAGGGAAATTATTTCTAGGTGACTTAGGTTTTTTGGTTTGTTTGTTTTAAAGTGGGATGGAACAATTGAATGCCATCATGTAAGATATCATTTGCAACCAGTAATATATGGGTATTGTACATTAACTTGTATGCACAGGGAGGCAAATTTAGCATTGTGATAAAAAGAAAACATGGCTTCTGGAGCTGAGTTGCTTGGGTTCTAATCCCAAACTAACCATTTACCAGGCTGTGTGACCTTGTATAAGTTTAAAAATTTCCTTTGGAATCTATTTTCTCAACTGCAAAGCAGAGATAATAATAATACCTTCCTTGTAAGGCAATAGTGAGAATTAAATGAGTTAATATATTTTGGCCACATAGAACAGTGGCTGGAACTTAGTAAGCATTTTGTAATTGTTTGCTATGTTTATTTTTATGTTGCTTACATACCAAATTTTTACCATGTACATTAGACTGAGACTCTCCTAGTCTTTTTTAAAATTGGGATATAATTAACATATGACTTTCCTAGTCTTTATTTCTCCAATGCACTGATTTAATCTTGATTAGCTAAACAACATTCCTTCTCAAAGCCTGCTTTCTAAATGTGGTAGTAAATCTATGGCCTCGCAAGTAATGTTCTAAAAATTTCTTGGGTGGACCAACCTGTAATGAGTACAGTATAACTTAAAGCAACATGATATGTTATGCTGTAATGTTTTAATTTAATTGGAAGCCCTATACAGTAGTTCTCTTTAGTAAACTTTAATGTTTTGGAAGACAAATGTTTTAATTTTATTGGAAGCCCTATACAGTAGTTCTCTTTAGTAAACTTTAATGTTTTGAAAGAGAAATATATAAATTTCATGCATTAATATAACTTAAAATACTCATACGTAGGGTTTCAAATTATATCCAGTGAGTTATTTAAAAAATCCTTTAAAATTTGAAAGTATAATCCACAATTTTCAATGCTATTAAAAAGTTTCACTTAAGTATGGAGTAGGGTCTAGATAGCTACCCTCCTATTTTCTGTGAAACATAACAAATGCCCAAGTATAGGCCTTCCTGTAGCTGTAAAAATGTTTCACAACAATTATCTTGCCTTTTCTGTAGCATCTCCTCATAACGTAGTCTAACATTTTAATCTTCCAAGTAGCAAATATAGGTAATAAAAACAAAAAAACAGTTCTGTCCCAATATTTGGTAGAAGAACCCTATTTAAAAGGCACAAATAGTTTTGTTTAAAAGAATTTCTTATTGAGTTTGGCTGATTAAACACACGTTTTTTTCCCCCCCATCTAAAACCCTAAAATATAGTTGTACAAACGTGAAAGGACAAAGATTGGGGTAGGAGATAGTAAAAGATGCCAGAATTCAATAAAATTGAAGAAAAATGGTAAACAGATGAAGCAGTTGTCTAACTAAATTAGAGAGCAGGGAAGGTTAAAACTTGAACTCCTGTAGAAAGAGATGATGGTGAGAAGCAAGAGTAGATAAATGTATCCACAGAGAGATGCAGGGGCTTAAAGCAATACACGTAAACCTAGGATGTTTTTATCCAGAGCATTAAAAATTATCCTCATTGACTTTATTATTTTGTATTTATAATAATTTTTAAAAATTTATTTAAATTAATTTCAAGTATACAGTGCATTGGTTAGATATCTATATAATTCATAAAACAATCCTCCCAATTGCTCCCTTCCTCCCCCGGCCCTCCACCTAGCCATCATATTAATGCTAACTGCATTCCCTCTGTGGTGCTCCCCATCCCTGTGACCAACAATCAACGACTAATTTGTACTTCTTTAACCCTTTGCCCCATTCTCCCAGCCCTCCAATACCCCTCCCTCCCCTCTGTCTGTCACCAAATTGTCCACTGTATTTGTGGTTCTGTTTTTGATTAGTTTGTTCTTTTTGTTCCTTAGATTCTGCATATAAGTGAAATTATATGCTATTTATCTTTCTCTGTCTGACTTATTTCACTCAGCATAAGAACCTCTAGGTCCATCTATGTCATTGCAAATGGTAGGATCTCATTTTTTTTTAATGGCTGAGTAATATTCCATTGTATATATGAACCATAATTTCTTTATCCAATAGTCTGTTGATGGATATTTAGGTTGCTTCCATATCTTAGCTATTGTAAATTGTGCTGCCATGAATATTCGAGTGCATAAATCTTTACAAATTATTGTTTTGGCTTTCTTTTGATAAATACCCAGAAGTGCAATTGCTGGGTCAAAAGGTATATCAATTCTTAATTTTTTGAGAAAGCTCCATACTGTTTTCCATAGCGGCTGTACCAATTTGCAATCCCACCTTTTCTCCACATCCTCGCCAACACTTGTTTTTGATTTATTGATGACAGCCATTCTGACAGGTGTGAGGTGATATCTCATTGTGGTTTTAATTTGCATTTCTCTGATGGTTAGTGACATTGAGCATCTTTTCATATATCTATTAGCCATCTGTATTTTTTCTTTGGAGAAATATTTGTTCAGGTCTTCTGCCCATTTTTAAATTGGATTATTCATTTTTTGTTGTTGAGTTGTATAAGTTCTTTATATATTTTGGATATTAACCTCTTATCAGATGTATCATTGGTGAATATCTTCTCCCAATCAGTCGTTTGTCTTTTTGTTTTGTTGATGGTTTCCTTTGCTATACAAAAACTTTTTAGTTTGATCTAGTCCCATCTGTTTATTTTTTCTTTTGTTTCCCTTGCCCCGGGAGATATATCTGAAAAGAAGTTCCTGTTAGTAATATCAGAGAGTTTACTGCCTATGTTTTCTTCTAGAAATTTTATGGTTTCGGGTCTTACGTTTAAGTCTTTAATCCATTTTGAGTCTATTCTTGTATATGGTGTAAGAAGATGGTCCAGCTTCTTTTTTTTGCATGTATCTGTCCAATTTTCCCAACACCATTTATTGAAGAGAGTGTCTTTACCTCATTTTATATTCTTACCTCTTTTGTCATATATTAAGTGAGGGTATAGCTGTGGATTTATTTCTGGGCTCTCTATTCTGTTCCATTGATCAATGTATCTGTTTTTATGCCAATACCATGCTGTTTTGATTACTGTAGCCTTGTAGTATAGTTTGATATCTCTGACTTTAAATCCCTGAAACAAAGTGGCCTCTACTCCAGACCAGCTCTTATCTCTGAATTTCCAAATCTTTAAATCCATTTATAAGTGGATTACCATCACACTTTAAGTGTTTATGCTTTAAAATGTTCACATCCTTTGTCCCATCCTGTCCAACTCTTCTTTGAGGACACATGTGACATCAAGTTTACCCACACGTTATTTATAATAACAAAAAATTGGTAACAACCTAGATCTTCAATTTATGGAAATGTTAAGTAAGTTTATGGAATTTTAAAGTGGTCATAAAAAGTGATGTTTATTAAATGTTTATAATAGCATAGAAAAAACTCATTATAGAATGATAATGGAAAGAAGAAATCCTTTATGTTTATAATTTGAGTGCATTATTAAAAATAAAAACATCTTTTTTAATGCCTAAAGATTTTAATGTTTTAAATTGAATTGATATAAAGATTTTAATGTTTTAAATTGAATTGGATAAGGTAGTTTATTATTATTTTTTCTTCACTAGAGGGGAAAGGCAAACCTACCAAAATAATTGGATATTTAAAAATGGCTTTGAGACTTATTTGACCTAAATCAAAACTCACAGCCTTTTGTTTCTCTTGAAGTTTGCATTTTACATGCTTCATGGACATATTTAGTCAGGGAGTATCAAACTTGCAAGTGGAGTGGTCACTGTCAGACAACTAGGGACAGCTGTACAACAATTTCAAAAGCTTTTTACCAAAGGAAAAGAAAGGTTAATGTGGAAGGATGTGGTCGTTACTCTTTGGGAAAACAGAAATGAAGGAAGAATATGGTAAAGGAGGAAATCAGCTGTTGGACCAAATTGGGATTTAAATATTTAAAAAATGCCAGCCGTTGAAGACGGTTGCTATGCCACACAAAATCCTGAGGTCTGTCCATTATCTACTTCTGTTGGACTAACAGTTTGCTCAGCACTATTTTAAGAAAGAATTTTCACAGAACTGGCATATCTTCAGCCCCAAATGTTTCTTCTCATTGACTAATCAGCAGGTGTTGAAAAGCCCGTGGCGGAAATATCACAGACCCAGTGTGTTCATTTTAATTTTATACTTGCATCTGTAATTTTGATTGACTGTTTTATTTGTTTCTGCAGGATAAAGAGGTAAATAAATTATTATGGACATAATTATTTTTCTATCAGTATTCATATAAATTTGTTAGTACCATATTTTTATTTATGATTTGTAAATTTAATCTTGAGGTTATGATCACACAATGAAATCCTAAACAAATTTAGTAAAGGCTGAACTCTCTTTGTAATGAAAGATGTTGGTATTATGATTTTTATAAAGCATACAAGAATCTTGGCTTTAAAACAAATCTATATCTGGAAAAATAAGTCATATTGAAATTTCTTACAACTACATGTCAAGTAAGCTTAGAAACAAGTATAGAAAAAATAAAAAAAAAACAATATAGTATTAAACTGCTGTATTCTTGACAAATAATTTTCATGAATTGAACCATAAGACCTAATTACATATGACCTAATGAATGATGGGGTGATAATCCTCACCGTTTCTCCATTTAACAGCCCAATTTGTCATGATCCTAAACCTGAAAACACTGAATGGCTCTTCACAGGGGATTATGGCACCCTCAGTACTTTGGCCCAATTCAAGTCCTCAAACCCAAACTCAGCATTATTAAAATTACTGGCTCCATCGAATCAGCAGTCACTAAATAATAATGTGTGCTATTATAGAATAGCTAAGACAGTAGTCCCCCATTATCTGCGGTTTCACTTTCTGTGGTTTCAGTTACCTATGGTCAACTGTGGTCTGAAAATATGAAATAGAAAATTCCAGAAATAAACAATCTATACGTTTTTAATTGTGTGCCATTTTGAGCACCACAATGAAATCCTGAGCTGTCCTGCTCAGTCCTGGGGCCACCACACCCTCGAGTTATTACAAAGTCTGCCTGCCACTGTCCTACCTTTTTCACTTTATTCCCAAGTTCAAGTCCTGTGTGGCCCTGCGTGGTGTGCAGGCTCCTCCTGCCCCAGGCTGTGAGTATATGTGACTAAGAAACTACTGTAAATCACATCTGTCCAGTGGCGGGTGTCCTGTGTTTGGCCATCCCCATAACTCTAGGGTAGATTATGATTTCTTTTTATATCCCACACCAACGGGGTGAAAGGAGGCATATCAAACACTTGGAGGGTTCTAAAAAGAGAAGAAATACTAACAGGTAGATTTAATCCGAAAGCAATGATTAATTGTTGAAGTATATTTTAACAGGGACTTGATGTGCCAGTTTACATGCTAATAGATAACCTGGCCCCAGGGTAGAAAATGGAATGGAGGGATAGACTGGAGTCAGAAGGTAATAGGCCTTGTCAGTCATTCAGAGGGGAAATGGTGATGCTTGCTCTAGCCTTTGGAAAATGAGAGAGAGGAGACTAGATTCCAAAAGTGTTAAGAATTTAAATTCACTGAGTTTTAAGGCAGATGAACAATGGTTTCTAGGCTTCTAACTCGAGCAGGTTTTATATGATGGTTCCATTAATCTTGATAGAAAAGGTAGGAAGAGAAATAGATTGAAAGAACACTACTGTAGCTGAAACCAAGGGAGAAGAGGCTCTTAGGAAAAGAGAGATTGATTAAAAATTTTTCAAATATTTTGTAGAGAGAAGTAAATGAATCATGGATTAAATAAGCATTGTTTGGATATCTCAATCATTGAGTCATCATTGGTGATCTTTGATAGAGCAGTTTCAGAGCAGATCTGGATTAAAGGGGCCTGAGGAGTTGCAGGAGGGTGGAAGAACACAGACAATGGGTGTGGACCACTAAAGGGTACCACTAAAGATAGCAGAATAAACACTAAGGAACACAGACAATGGGTGTGGACCACTAAAGGGTACCACTAAAGATAGCAGAATAAACTCTAAAGATAGCAGGAGAAACACAGACAATGGGCGTGGACCACTAAAGATAGCAGAATAAACACTACATTTTAGTCGAAAGGGTAAAGTTGAAGGTACAACATACTGAAGAATAATGACTGAGATGCTTGAGGAGGAAACCAAATCCAGATCATAGGGAGTTAGTTATATTGGATATGGATGGCGCACGGTGTATTCTTCTCAGACTCTAAATAAAGATGTTATATGGAGTCATCATAAAGTTGAGAGGGAACTGAATAAAACAGATGTTCTGCAATTAGAAAGGACTTAAGGAGAATATAAAATGCTGCAGGGTGTAACCATCACTGTAAAATATGCCAACAGCTTGGGAGAAAATAACAAAAAAGATATCAGCTAAGCTTGTAAACAGTTTGATGTGACAAACTGGATCATTTCCATCAGTGTTCAGAAGTTAAAAAAAAAAAGTAAATTGTTCCAGATTATCAAATTGCAGGCAAAAATATAAAGGAAAATCACTAGGCTCCATCAGTTGAACATGTTAATTAGGGGAAGGTTGAAGTGTTGACTCGGGTTGTCATGCTGACAAAACAAACTCTTAGGAGTCCCAAGAGGCGAAAGTGCAGAGAGTGAAAGGGAGAGGTCTGAAAAGTAAAATGTAGTTAGCGATGATCAAGATTGGACAGAGACCAGGATGTGCTCAAGGGAGTAGGTTGTTGAAGTGGAAAGGCAAAATTAGACTAGAACTTTTGTGTGTTGGTTAAACACACTGGGGTGGGAAATTGAAAAAGATTGATTCAAGGTTTATTGAGTTCTCACTTGTCGTTAAAAATCCAAACAACCACAAATATTCTGTATATGCTAAAAAAACCTTAACATTTAAAAAATTTACCAAAAAAGAAAGCAAAATAAAATAATTTGTCCATTAAGGAAAGATTTTCAGTTATAGAATGTTTTCCTGAGATCATATAATAGAAAAGATTGTAGATAGACCTTTGGGTTAGACTAGCTTTTGAATCTTGGCACCATTTACTAGCTGTGTTATCCCTCTAAGCTTTGGCTCATCTATAAATTATAGTACACCCATCATGAAATTGTGAGAAATAATGTAAGAATAAATGTAAAGATATTAATATATTCCTCAGCATACAGAAGCCTACTCAATTAATGCTACTTATTATAACACAACCCATTATTTCTGCTGCTAGTATGTTATCAGTTTCTTTGTATATTAGTTCACAAGAGAGTATTAATTTTCTATTGCTGCAATTACAACAAATTCAGTGGCTTAAAATAACACAAATTTATTCTCTCACAGTTCTGAAGGTCAGAATTCAAAAATCAAATCAGTCTCACTGGGGTAAAGTCAAGGCGTCAGCAGGCCTGGTTCATTCTAAAGGCTCTATAAAAGAATCTGTTTCCTAGCCTCGGGACAACCTGACTCCTTAACTTGTAGTCCCTTCCTCCACCTTCAAAGCCAGCAGTGTAGTGCCATCCCATTCTTTCACTGATGCTGTTTCTGTTATCATGTTGTCACATTGCCTTCTCTTGACACTTTGCTCCTGCCTCCTTCTTGTAAGGACCCTGTGAGCCCACATAGGTAATCCATCATAATCTCTTCATCTCAAAATCCTTAATTTGTTCTATTCTTCAAAGTACCTTTTGCTGTGAAAGTTAACATGTTCGCAGTTTCCAGGAATTAGGACATTGACTTCTTGGCTGGAGAGGGGGGTGCATTATTCAGCTTCCCACAGGCAGGTACATTAGATATGTTTGTGAGGGACCAATATGAATATAGTATAACTTTACGTCAGGCATGGGTCAAGTTCTTAGTTCCTTTCAATGTCGTCAGCAGCAAACACATCACAAATTTGCAGATAAACAAAATGAAAGCCTGACGATATGAAAAATGTCCATCCTCTCCAACTCCGCCTTTTTCTTTTAACAGCTTGACTCTCCAATTTATCTTAAGAAAATATGTCAGTTACTGCTTCCTCCTCTGTTTTCCCTGTGGAACAGTGCGTGTACCTCTGCTCTTATCTTTCACATGCACATAGCAGCTTGTGGTTACGAAGTCTACATGAACTTCACTGATGTCCCCACCTCCCACCTGCTAGAATGCTGATATATTTGCAGTTGTAGCATTCATGAAATTAAACACACTAGGACATGAAAAAGAGAGGCTAGTGTTGAAACCCAAATTGCAACCATCAACAGGCAGAAAATAACATCAATTAAAGCAGAAATAAAAGTGAGTATGTTACATTTTTAATTTATATTTTAATGGTGTTTCTTGGCCCATAAAAGCTCCAAATATAGTTCATGCAGAACAGTAATCATTCACTTCTCATAATAGAAACTCCAGGTTCATGTATTCTCACATACTGTTTTTGTTCTTTTTTGCATAAAGGTGGAGCAGCAAGACCCCCCCCTTCACAGTGGAATTTCAGATTTCACTGTGTCTTATATTTCATCTATTTCTAAATTCTGCCTCTACTTGATTTTACCTTGTTTATATGTCCCACATTTCTCTGCTTCATTTCTCTCTATTTCATAATGTCCAAATTCCAAAGCCCATATTGTTGCCTCTGCTATCTCTTTCTTAAAGCTCAAATTAAAAGGAAAGATGCTGAAACTCACTTTTCCTAAACTAGCCTCACCGGATTGTGATGGTGAGAAACGAAACTTAAATACCTCTGAGATGAGAAAGGAAACCGAAACTCTCTGCCTAGTACAAGATAGGCTGAGGGCATCGCCCTGGTCCAGGGTCCTTCTGGAGCTTCCTTCAGACTTTGCTCTCGGTCCTCTCTCTGTCGCGCTCTCGCTGCAGGACGCACCAGTCAGCGGGCTCTTCAGACGCAGTAGGTCCCTGTCTCGAGAGTCCCAGGTTCGGGGCGAGGAGTGGAGTGGTGCTCCGAAACGGAAAGTTGGGTTGCGGGTGGTGTTTGTGTCAAGGGAAGTGTATAGCTAGGGCGGAGGCTGGAGCGGAGACGTCTAGGTCTCCGCGGGGGGTCTAGGTCTCGCATCAAAGGGGGAGGTGTCCCGGAACCGTTCTTAGGTGCACGGAGTCGAAGGTGCGGGGAGCTTCGGAGGCCACTGGGCTCTGGAAGGCAGTGGTGAGCTGGTTTCCAGCTCTCTCCGGAATGCGGGGCTTGGGAAGAAGCAGAGGTAAGGGTCACTGTAATGAGTGCGAAGGTCTGAAGTCTGAAGGAGAGGGGAGTGTTCAGGCTTTTAAAGGGCCCTTTTCAAAGAAAGTGTGCCTGTGCCCTCGATCTAAGATACTGAGGACAACGAAGGGACATCGCAACTGAGCGCAGCCAATAAAACTTAGTCATTGACAGCAGCAAGCAGTTTCCTCCTCTGTGCAGAATCCCGGGCCCAACTCAAAACTTGTAGAATAAGAATCTGCATTTTAATAAGATCTCCCAGGTGATTCCTATGCACCCTTAAGTTTCAGTGGCTTAACACAATAAAAATTATTTCTTATGTAACAGTTAACAGAGTGTAGTCGTGGTCAAGCAGCATACATTAGTTTCCTATTGCTGAATAACAAATTATCAGAGATTTAATGGCTTAAGGCAATAGAAATTTATTATTTTATGGTTTCTGTGGATTGGAAGTCATGACACAGGTAAACTGAGTCCTTTGCTAAGCATCTCACCAGGTCCAGATGAAGGTGTCTGCTGGGGCTGCCATCATCAAGGCACTGGATGCTCATTCAGTTTGTTGGAAGAATTCGAGTCCTTGCAGCAGTGGGGTTGGGGTTCCCTCTTTCCCTCCTGGCTGTTGGCTGGGGGTTACTCTCAGTCTTTAGATTTCACCCTCAGGTCCTAGCCATGTGGCCCTCTCACAACATGGTGGCTTATGTCTTCAAAGCCAGTAGGAGAATCTCTTTCCTGTCTGCTATGATAGACACTTATATAATATAACCTTATCATGGGAGAGACTATTCTATTAAATTCACAGGTCCCACACACAATCAAGTGGAGGAGACTATATAGGGTATGTAGACCAGGGTGACTGAAGTCACCGAGGCCACCTTAGAATTCAACCTACTGCTGGTTAGCTCTTCTCCAGACAGTGTTTCAGGGACTTGAACCCATTAGGTGGCTCCACCATTCTTGTTCTCTGGATTGGGCTATCTCCCTTCTAATACATAATCTATGATTTCTCTCTTTTTTTGCTTTCTCTTTTCTTTTTAAGGTTATTTAAATCAGAATCCATATAAGGTCCCGACACTACTGTAATTGGATGATAAATCTCTTAAGTTTGTTATAATCTTTTTCATCCTCTTTTAATTTATTCGTTAATAAGTGGAAATTTTTGTTTTTATTTTGTTTTGTTTTTTTTGGTCCTGTAGAGATTCTCTTAGTCTTACTGATATCATTTAACATGTTCTTTTGTCTTCTAAATATGTTGTCATTACTACTAGAGTTTTGATCAAATTCAGGTTTAAAATTTTTTTTCACCTAAAAATACCAAGATCTAAATTCATTGGGAGTTGTAAAATGGTGATATTCTATCATTCCATCTTTGTTTATTAGATGGATTACCTTCAGTTAATGGAAATGAAATGTCTTCATTTTTATTATTTGGTAACCAAATGGTATAGTGCTTATAAGAAAAAACAGTTAGCTTCTTGATTTTAGAAACTCTTAATTTTTGATGCATTATCATTAGATGCTATCTCTTGACTTCCTGCTGTGAAAAATGAGAAACTTACTATACACTCTTCTTTTTCTACTATTCATCCCTTTCTGAACTTCTCAATTAGGTTAATTGTATTGTTTTTATATTGTAAGGGTTAATCGCACTTTACAGTATTTTATGACTTTAATTTTTGTGATTTGTTTCTATGTTGAGTCAAAAATGGAAAACCAGTAAACGATAGTTACAAAATTATCATTATGTACACATTATTCATTGTAGAAGCAAAATGTATGTTTGGTTGAGAAATACAGTACTATATCATTAAGACTATTATTTGAAATTGATACTATTAACCTAAAAATAAAAGGCTTTTCAAGGTGGGAGGCAATAAGCATTTCTTTGAGATCAGTAAGAATCACTATTTGAGAAGCACTGATTCAGGTAGAAGCCCAAATAATCTTTTGATTAGGAAACAAAGGCAAGGGTACTTATGAGAAGGGGAACAATTACATCAATAGAAGGAAGGCATTTCTATTGGTGCAGATAAAATAACAGTGATGTTAATTCTAAACAATTAAAAACATCTTTTAGTTCGGCAGCCATCAGTCTGGTAGTTATAATATCTGTTTTCTTGTTATCTTTGCAAAAAGTTTTTTGGGACACAGCATTGCTTTAGGTTCAGTCTAAAGGTTATTTTGCCCTCTTTTAACATTCCAAAGTTTGAGGTATAAAATGTGCAAGGCAGTTCCTCTGGCATGACAGCTCTGGCATTATTTTAAAGTGGCTCTATTTATTAATTTTTTACATTTTCCCTTGTTTTGATCAAGATCTTTCCTTGAAAGTATCACTGAACAATCATCAGAAAGTAGCACTAATCAGTTATTAAAAGCATCATTGGTTCTCCATTGTCAGGTGGCTCTTTTGGGTATGTCATGCCATTCTTGAGGTTTCTCATCTGAAGTTTCATAGGCCTCAGTAATCATTTCAAAATGCTGAGCAACCATTAACAGAGTGATGTCTCTATAGCATCAAGCTATGTAAAATAAAGTTTTTTAACAGCAAACATTTCTATAAAAACAGAATGCTAAGTCCAATTTGTAGATCTGAACTAGAGCATGATACTCAAGGGCAGTTAGCTGAAGATATTAAAGAACCATAATGTGTTAGGGGGCACTGTATTTAATCATTTTTCTTGTGCCTGGATTTTATCTAGTTTCATATTTAATTTACCAGAGGTGTTTTATCTCAGTACAACAAAAGATATTAATAACAGAACAAACCCTACCTTGCTAATATAATGTATGGTCATGGCCAATTCTTTTGTTTAACGTGCAAGAAAATTTAAAGATTTATTCTATGGTTGACTCTTTCTGATGTCATCGTAATACCTGCCCAAGGAAAAAGTAATTTTCAAAATCTGGTACCTTTATTGAGTTGATATCATCAGGCATTAAACATTTTTTAACTAGTGTATTACAAGTTGAACATTTTAACCTGTGAAGTAGGTTTAAAGATGATGCCCAATGTTGAGTTATTTTTCTAGTCAGAATTAAGGGGGGAAAAGGAAACGATAATTATTATAGTGAGTGCTTGATCTCTTACATTATTTATGAGATAGGAAGGAATTAAAGTAAGGAAAAAAAGAAAAAAGGAAAATATGAAGGTGCAAATTATACGGGCTTAGTCTGGAATCTTGGGTTGATTGTCCACACTAGATGTCGTCTGCTTCATTTTTGAGTAACTTTAAAATTTCAAATCCTCTGTTTATTGAGCAGTCTAGTTAGGTGTAAGAGATTTCTTTAAATTGGGAAACATGAATCCAAGAGTCAATATTTCTAAATTCATTCACATATGAATTAGTTAAGAGTACCTGAAATTTTAGAGAGATCAGGTAGGAAGGAAAAGATAAATGTTTTAATTCTGCTTACAAAGGTATAATTGACTCAATTGCTATAGGTCATAGGTAGCTTAGGGAAATATTATTTCTTATATCTGGAAAACAAAGAGCAAAAACTGGTAATATTTCATATAAAAAGTCATAAAATTATAATTATTAGTTCATTTAGTCCCATGTTATTAATTCTTATTGTTCTTGACCTTTTTGTTAGCAGTTTTATGAATCTAATTTTTCCTTAGAGTTCTGTAGATCTTTATCTAGCTCAGTGTTATGTTTTTAAAGTTGTTAGAAACTTGCTTTTTAGAGTACATGTCAGTTTTTTTTAGGTGAATCTTTAAAGATGAAATATATTTGTTAAAATATTTTTTCCAAAGTACCAGAGTAAAACAAGAATTGTCTGTAAATAATAAAAGACTTAAAAAATGGCTATGGTTAAAGATCTAGTGAGAGTTCACATACATACATACATAAATGATATAATTGACTTAGTTATCCATTCCAGTCTCAGTTTGACCATATATATAACTCTTTTTTTAAGATCCCTTCACCATGAACTTTCTGCAACTTCCGCAAATCTTCTGCAATTTATATATATCATTTTATTTTAGGACTAAATTACTTTATTTCTTTTTTCTTCACGAAAAAGATAAAACAAAAATAAAAACAAAAAAATCTCATGTACCTAATATCCTTCCTTATCCAAAAAACATATTCTCTTCTACTTTTCCTCAACAGAAGTGTATCTCCATGCTTCATACCTTTTTCTATTGAAAACACATCCTGTTTTTTATATACAATCATTTTATTTATCCTTAATGTTTTTTAGTAGTTCTATAAAAAACCATAGATTTATACAAATCAATTTTGGTAAAGAAACTTATATAGCAGTTTATATTTTAAAAAGGTCATTTTTTTCCCCCTCCCTCAATCGCAGTGGGCAATGATTTGGTTAGATTCATCAGCAATTATTGTTTCAGTATTTTGTCTTATCTGAAAATGATCTAGATATTCAATCACTTTTATCTTTTAATTTAATTTAGTAAACCTCTAAGATTTCAGTTACCAAAAGATTTTTGAAAACATATTTTAAGTACACATTCCATAAAACAATTATTGCTGAAAAGTTTTACCAAAAACTGTTTTATTCTACTTAACATTATTTAATTTATTAATTCTCAATAATTAGATTATTAATGAAAATTTTATATTAGATAGTCCATTATTATCCTAAGCTATTTTCCTGCTGACAAATCCTGTAACAGAGATAACATAAACTTATTTTTATAATCTGAGATAAAATTAAAATATATTAAATGTTAACAATTTTAAAGATATGTCTGTTTTAATTAAACCAACAAACTTAAATCAGTTTTAATATTGAATATTTTCCCTATCACATGATCCTGAGAAGCATTTGGGTAAGTTTCTGTTATACTTAATTTATATAAGCACTTAATTTCTTTAAGCCAATTAAACAGAGCTCTTTATTAACCAATTTTATTAAATCTCTGGAGGTAGACATTCATACATAAATAAATATGGACAGACACAACCAAAGATCTGATAGTTTTAATTTTTAAAAAATTTTAGCCAAAAGATAGGTATAATAAGGAAAAATCCATTAATTTGTAATAGTTGGAATAAGTTAAGGTTATTCATTCATATGGCTAAAGCTTTAAGATTTGTATTTATCCTCGATAAACCATTTTTAAGGAGACTGAGGGGAGGCCTGCTTAGGCAAGGAAACCTTTCCAGCCGTTTTTTAAAGCTTTCTTTTTCCATTTTTCGCCCTTTGTTTAGTCAGGCAGCGTGGACTGTTTGCATTTCTGGTTATCAGTAGAAAGAACTTGAAATCTATTGAGGCTTAAAAAATCCTATTAGACTTCTAATTTTGCCAAATTTCTGATTATAGAGTTATTAATATTCTTTGAAATATCTTGTCAGGTTTCAGGTAGGACAAATAGTAAGAAATTTCAAAGCACTTGCTCGAATGGCCAAAGTTTATTTTAGGATTCTCTCAGATAAATTATCTTTTTGAAACTTCTGATTATTAACCAATGAATACATTCCATTGTTCCAGAGAGGTCTGGATTTCTCTCTTTAGGAAGTCTTTATCTTACAACAAACAACATAACAGATGAGATAAGAAAAAGAAACAAAAGAGCATAATTAAATGAGTACTCGCCCCCCATGCCCTGCAAAGTTCCTCCAAGCCTGGTTGTGAAAAGTCCCTCCTGTGGGGGGGGGGCATGGATTTTTTTTCTGCACCATAGCAAACTCTTGTGGCATCCCATCTTTCCTGAGGCATCCCAATCATGTTGGCACCTAGGGCAGTCATCCCTTATCTTGAGGGGAAAACCTCTCCCTTGAGAGAAAAACCTCTCCCTATCCCATAAAGTCATCTGACCTCAACCAAAAAAAAAAAAAGAAGGGAAGTTCAAACCTAAGAGTACTTCACAGTCAGTAAGGCAGCAGTACATGGAAGTGGTGGGCACAAAAGAGGCTCTGTAGGAGCCACACCTAGATTCAGGGGACACTGGACTATGAAGGTGAGGCCACTATATGTCCTGTTTGTAGTTGCCAGAGTACTTTTCTAAATTCAAAGTATCATGAATCCTCTTATTTTTCTTTCTTTTCTTGTTATATTTGATATTTTAATTAAATTTTTTATTTTGAGGTAATTGAAGATTCACATGTACTTGTACGAAATTATAGAAAGAGATCCTGTGCACCCTTTACCTCATTTTACCCAGTGGTAACATAAGGCAAAACTATCATGCAGGATCACACCAGGATCCTGACACTGATGCATCAAGATAGTGAGTAGTTCCAGCATCACAAGAATTCCTCATGTTGCCCTTTTATAGCCACAACCCCTCCCATCTAACTTTCATCCCCTCTTTAACCTCTTTAGCTTTGTCACATTTCCAATTTTGTTTATATGATTATCTGATTAACATTTGTATTTCCTGATAGATTTTAAACTTCGTAAGAACTGACAGCATGTTGACTTGTGTCTTGTATTCCCAGTGCCTATTGTTTTGCTTAACACACCATAGTTGTTTAATATTGTTTGTTGATGGAATAAATAAATTTCTAATTTTTCTTCTTCTTCTTTTTTTTTTTGTAGGGCTGCCATTTTCATTAATAACTGCCACTTAGAAGTACCCAAGCAAATGATGTTTTGCTATACTTAACATTTTTTAGTTCAGGTTGGAGGCACAGGTAGCAGGAAAAAATGGGTAATTTTCAATTTAAAATATTCATAAATTATAAAATAATGATTCTGTATGCTACACAGTTTTAATAGAATTAAAATAATTTTATTAGTTTCTTTTTCTCAATAGCAAGTAAATGATAGCTCTTTTAAAAATGTTTGAAAATAATGCATTCTCTTCCTCTCTTTTTTAGATTTAGAAGAATACACAGTGTTTTTAAAGAAAATATCAGAGTTAGTTTTGAATGAAATGCCAAAAGCTGAGTGAGTAATATTGTAGTAGCAAAGAGATGTAAAATTCTATATAATATTCCTCTATATCTATTTGACCTTAAAGTGCTATCTAGCTATATAATTATCTATCTCAGTATATATATTATAGTATATTATATATGTTTACAGTTATATACATATTATATCTTACATATATATAGTTTAACACAGACATTTAGAGCTGTTCTATGGTGAATGGAAACAGTTTTTCCTTACTTTCATTGTCTACAAATGTCAATGAACCCCATTGCTTTACAAAGGAATGAAACTGATTACACAGGACAGAAATATAACATAGGTCTATATTCAGAATATAGGTGTTAAATTTCTGATTCCAATTCAGATTCTACAATATGGCCTTAGATAATTTTCTCTATCTCTTTGAGTCTTAGTTTCCTTCTCTCTAGGTTGGGAATGACCCTTCCTTTTTCCTATGAAAGATAGTCATGCATATGGATATATTCAAAAAGTTTTAGCATTGAGACTGACATAAAATAATTACTGAGCAAGTTTAGCTATTGATGGTTATGCTAATGAGATAATAATAACAAAGCTACTGCCTTTTCGGATCGTATTTAATTTACATGTAATTTTTGTTTTAACTGTTTTCATTTTAGTTATTCCAGTATATTCAATGATTTTGTGGAATCTGAATTTTTTCTGATTGATGGAGATTCATTACTTGTCACATGTTTCTGTGAGAAATCATTAAAGCAGGGGCAGGAGCTCCACTTCTTCTATCTGGTTGAATGCTATCTTATGGATCTTATTAAGAAAGGAGGACAATTTGCCATAGTTTTCTTCAAGGTAACGTGACAGTTGAGTTCTTTTCTATGATTTGAGAACTAAAACTAAAAATTCTTCATATTTTTTTATTACAAATCAAAATATATGTATAAAAATTCAGAAAATTTAAAAGGAGGAACAGAAAAAATTACCCATAATTCCAGTATTCAGAAATGACTACATTTAAGATTTTATTTGCAATAATGGAACTTTATCGTAAGGACACACAGGATCATGAAAGAGGATGAGATGTCTCTTGCAGTGGTTTAGTTGATCTCTGAATTTCAGTCTTTCAACTCTCAGACTTGTGTCTTCAAAAGTCAGGAGTCAAGTTAGTTGAGCCCAGAAGAATGTCAAATTCATTAATGCTGCTTCATTGTTATTTGGTCTATAGTAAATGCCTCCAAGGGAATATATGTATATTTGATCTGCTTATTTTGATTATGAATCTAATTAATAAAATTTCGAATACAGATATGTATAAGTACTACCACTGCTTCCTCCTCCTGTCCCTTAAGATAACCAGTGTGTTACTCTTAAGGATTTTGGTGTGTGTTTGTTCAGTCGTTTTGCAATCCACATTATTGTTAGATTTTTGAACACTGCTGACTGCTTGCGAGCAATGTTTTGAATAAAGAGCCAGAGTTCTAGCCTCATGCTTCGAGTCTGGTTTACTGCTCTAATTTTGGTCTGTTGAGAAAAATCTATGCTGCTTCAGGAGGGTCACAATGACCTGGGACACTCAAACAGATGATCCACCTCAGCTTTCTTTTCCTTGATAATTTACACCCACCATTTGCTTTGACATACGTTTGTATCTTTTTTTCTTTTTGAAGTGAGTTTGGAGAAGAAAGGAATTAGAATGGGAAGGGAAAGTGTGATAAATCCTGAGAATCATGTGCCTGCTCAAAAGGGACACCTGTATTTTAAATTCAAGTTGTGGTTTATGGCGTGTATTTGTGAAATGACAGTCAAAGTTTATGGATTTATTCCCTGACGATAACACAGAACAAAAATGTGCTGGAACCTATCCCTTCAATGACTTTAATGATATGTGTTAAGCAACTAAACTAGTAAACTACGAAAGGATAATTTCAAAGTAATGTACTTTACCTCTCTCCCACAGGATGCTGAGTATGCATATTTCAACTTCCCAGAACTTCTTCCTTTGAGAACTGCTTTAATTCTTCATCTTCAGCAAAATACCACCATTGATGTTCGAACAAAATTTTCTGGATGCTTATCACAAGAGTGGGAAATTTTCTTGGAAGAGAATTGCCCATATTTCCTGATAGTTGCAGATGAAGGCCTGAACAACCTGCAAGCACACCTTTTCAACTTTTTAATCATTCAGTCCTGGGCAATGAAGGTCAATGTTGTGATTTCTTCAGAGCAAGAATCTGATATTCTTCGACTTTATGCTTTCTTTATGCCAAGCAAGTTTAGAAACCAAGAGTTTTTCAAGAAGGTAATTTATATCTAAAAGACAAATTACTGCTAGAATTTTACAAAATTTTCTAAATTCCTTGACTCGGTTCTATTTTCACCTCTTTTATAGAAATTATCATAAATTTAACAGAGAGGTATAGAACATTAATAAATAATAATAATACAAATGCAGTCATTTATTGAATACTTACTATCAAAACAATAGTGCTTGGTACTTCCCATGAGTCATTTTATTTAACTTTCACAACAACCTTGTAAGGTAGGTATTAGTATCGTCGTCGTTTTCCAGATGAAGAAATACTTGAATAAGTAATCTGCTAATCATCAATACCAAATGAATAATAGAGCATGGATTTGAAAAGAGGCAGTTTGACTCTAGCCCTTGTGTTTAACTACTGTGTGGTATACTTTCTTCAAGTTAATGATGGCCAGAAATGCATTAATTTGGAGGTAAAAATTATGCCTCTGTTGCTGAGACATACTAGTGAAATGATAGTTAATATGGTAGCTTTTAATGAGAAAACAATGGAGAAGTTTGATGAAAAAGAAAAATAAATGAGATAAATTTATTTCTTAATATTACACATTAATAGAATTATAAAGTATTTAGAAGTTTAATTCCATGATTTTATTATTTTGCTCTATTTGTGTATTTGACAACTACTATATTTAACCCTTGGGAGTCAAAAATGCATAATGATTTCATAAATAGATCTATTTTCTGTTTACTTTTACTACTTATAGCAAATTCTGAATATGAAGATAATTCTATATTTCATCAACACGATTTTTGAGTCGGTTAATGTTTTTGCCCTTAGACAATAGCGTCAAACTGCCCTCATGGTTGGAGACACCCAGGTGGTTATCATACGATCTGATAAGAGTTTATTTTGCTTTGGTTAGCACTCCAGTCATTAAACTCTAGTTGCCTATTGTGAGCAGGAACACTCCTGATACTCAACTTTATATTGGGAGGAGATACTGTAATCAATTGATCTCATTTTATCCCATTAGGGCAATTTCTATATCTGAGTTTGAAGAGTACCCTACAAACATCCTTCTTAAACTCTTCTTAAGAGGATTTTTTTTTAATGGAGGATTTTATTACTGATAAAATAATATATTTCCTAATTTATTGAACACTCACCTTGAAAAGATTATTTCATTTACCAATTTGAGGACTTCATGAAATACAAATAAAAAGTACAATGTACATCGCTAATGGCTGTTGCTGGATGATAGGTACTTGACAGGAGGTTATGCTATTTTCTATATATTTGTATGTTTGAAATTTTTCATAATAAGATGTAATACATTAAATGGACACAATGATTTTTTTGAGATGTTGGAAATGTTCTAAAGTTAGATTATAGTAATGGTTGCACAATTCTGTAAATTTACCAAAAGCCATTGAATTGTAACCTTAAAGTGAGTGAGTTTTATGTTGTTAATTATACCTTCATAAAGTTGTTAAAAAAGTTAAATGTACTAAATTCCCAGGCAAAAATTCATTTGGCAAAGACAAAATAGTGCTGGTTGGTAGGCTTTGAATAGCATTATTGATGATTTGTAACTACATTAGCGTAATTTTTTTACTTAGAAATATTATAATACTTGTGTCTTCAAGGTCTGATTTTTTTTGTAGTCAGAAAGTAATTATTTTACTTATGACAATTTACATGACTTGCTTTCTTTTTACAGAATGAACAGAAGATTGAAAATGCTTATAAAACCCTGATTAAATATTTGAAAGAATGTAGAGTTTTGGCATTAGAAACCCTTTTTGGAAATTTAAAATGGAAAAATATGATGGAAGAGGTAATGAACCTTAAAAAAAACTTTTATTTGAACTAATTGTTTATTATACATAAAGCTGCAAAAATAGTATACGGTTTCCATATATCTTTTACACAGCTTCCCCTAATACTTACATCTTATGTAACCATGGTACATTGATCCAAACCAGAAAATTAACATCAGAATAATACTATTAACTAAGCTTCAGACCTTATTTGAATTTCACTTACTTTTCCCCTAATAACCTTTTTCTGTTTCAGAATTCTGTCCAGGGTCCCACTTCCATTTATTTAGCTGTTTCCCTCTAGTCTCCCTGAATCTGTACTAGTTTTTCAAGTCTTTCCTTGTCTTTCATGACCTCGACATTTTAAAAAAATATTGATCAGTTATTTTGTTAACATTCCTCAATTTGGGGTTGTCTGATGTTTTCTCATGATTGGAATGAGGTTACATATTTTTGGCAAGAATGCCACCGAACTGATATCGTGTCCTCAATGCAGTATATCAAAGGATTCATGATGTTAATATGTCTTAACACCGGATGAGTGGTGCCTGCCAAATTTCTCCACTGTAAAGTTACTATCTTTCTTGATTATGCAAATCCACTTCTTCTCAAATTTTAGCCAATTAATTGTAGAACCCAATTAATTTTGGGTCTGGTCTATAATGATTATTACTACGGTTATTTCACTCTTTCATTCTACACTTGTTAATTGGAAATCTACTGTAAGAGACAGTCGCTTTAGCTGTGCTATTATGTGTTTATTTATTTATATCAATATGGACTAGTAGATATTTATTTTATATTACAGGT
Organism: Pteropus medius; assembly: GCF_902729225.1. Lineage (NCBI taxonomy): Eukaryota > Metazoa > Chordata > Mammalia > Chiroptera > Pteropodidae > Pteropus > Pteropus medius. The sequence goes on from NW_024346667.1 coordinate 17,609,208, forward strand.
TGAAGTCCAATAGTATAATGATTTTGGTGCTCAAATTATTCCGGGTTCGAACATTAGAAACTTCTTCAGGTTTGAACCCGTGTTCTTTTATAAGCTCCCCATTTTTTTTTTCTTTTTTAAAACCGCTATTGAAGTATGATGTCATAGATTGCGGTGATGATTACACAGATTTATATTTATCTTCAAACTCATCAAGCATCATCTTTTTGTGCACTATCTTACTTTTTGAAACCACAAGATGTTCCAATTTCATCTTGTATTTTCCCTGCCCCAGCCCTCAAATCAACCAATTCTCTAAGAAGTTTTGGTTGCTTTTATTGGAAAATGGCATTTAGAAGCCATGATCTGGGAATGATATTTGTTCATTGCTACTGGGGTATTGTTGCTACTAGGACTTTCCAGCAGACAGAACAAGAAAATATATGTATGTATACTAATCCATGTGTATATACCTATTTTTAATTTATCATCCATCTGTCTTCTATCTATCTAATCATCTATCATCTTTGTATCTCTATCATCTATCATATCATGTGTTCATATTGAAAACTTTTACTCCAACTTCATATAGTTCATTTACTCCCCTTTCTTTATTTGTAATTTCTTTCTCCAATTGTGAGACATTAAGCTCTCCTTACTTATAATTATTTATTTTTTAATTCTAGTATACAAATAAAGTAGTTTTAGAATTGCTAACAATATCTGAGTTATTGTTACTAAGTATTGTTATTCTTAGAATAAGTTATTGTTTCTAAGAATATTGAAACATATTCACTAAGTGGATTACAGGATTTATATAATATGTCAAAATACTCTTTTCCAAAGTTATTTAGGTGAATTCTTTTCTTGTTCACGTCTTTTAGTGTGGTTATATTATTCATTATTAATAGAGTTAGTTTCTTTGGTTAGTGTTTGTATTTCATTTTGGATCCCTCCCATCCATATCCTGATTGTTTTTAATTATTTGGTTTTTTTTTTTTTTTGGAGGGTATGTGAAAGTTATACCAAACATTATGATTTTAAGAATAAGATATATGCAAAAATATATACTCAAAGAAATGACACTTTATTCTTATCCCTGCTGCTCTGGTTCCATTCTCCTCTACAATTCACCCCTTTCTCAAATACTTCCCATAACTTGTTTCTTTAGCTTCCAGTTTATTCTTCATGTATTTCTTTTGTACAATAAAGGCAGATACGTCTGTATTTTCTTATATCCCCTCTTTCTTAAATAAAGGATATCATATTATATCCTTTAGTATTTTTCTTTTTGCATTTAGCAACATATTTTAGAAATCATTTTAAAGCAGTTTAAGGTTATCTTCCTCATTATGTTACATAGCTGCATGGTACTCCTTTGTGTGGATGTACTTCAGTTTATTTAACCAGTTTCTTATTACAGAATTTATACTGTTTCTAACATTTTGCAATTATAATCAATGCTGTGGTGAATAACCACATCGTATGTAATTTTGTACTGTTGGTGATATATCTTTAGAATAGGTTTCTGAAGTGAGATTGGTGAGTCGAAGATGAGTGTATATGTAGCTTAATTAGGTTTTGACAATTTTCTTTCCAAATAGGCTTATACTAATTTTTTTTGTCTTTGTCTTTCCATTTTTAAGTGTGATATATTTTATGAATACACACACACACACACACACACACACACATATATACACATATAAATCACATGGGAATTCCTCTTTAACTTTAATATATGTAGGGAAATCTCCTAACAATAAACTCATAATATATATATGCACACACACACACACAGACACATATGTACATATATATACACATATATGTACATATATACACATATATGTACACACACATACATATATATGTGTGTGTATATATATCCCTAACCCATTTGGAGTTTATTTTTGTATACAGTGTGAGATATGAATATAATTTTTATCTTTTTCAAAGGTAATTAATTAAAAATTCAATGTGTAATTAATTAAAAATTCAATCTTTATCCTAGTGATTTCAGATGCCACTTTGTTATTTAATAAATTTTTATATGTATTTGGCAATAATTTTGGACTTTCTACTCTGTTCCACTGGTGTATTTGCAAGTTCTACACTCTTTTGATTCTAAATGCTTCATAGTATTTTTAATGTCTTGTTAGGCTAGTTTTTCCACTTATAGTTTTTCTCTTAGAGTATTTTCACAGCTATTTTCCATATGAGCTTCTGTTATTAACTTAACTAACTTCAAAAATATCTTCTTAGTATCTTTATCGAAGTGTATTGAATTTACAAATATTCTGGGAAAATTGACATCTTTATAACACTTAGTTATTCCATGCAAGAAGAGAGAATGTATTTATATTTGTTTGTCTATTTTTGTGAATTTGAGAAATTTCCTCATCTACCTTTTATACATTTCTCGTTAATTTTCTTTCCAAGTATTTGATGTTTTTATTGTTACTGTAGTTGAAATTTTCTCTGCCATTGTGTTCTCTTACTCTTTGTTATTTAGGCAAATGAAATCTATGGATTTTTGTATGTCAATTCTATATTCTGATGCTTCATTGAAATTTTTATTTTTAAATTAGTTTTATTATTAATTCTTTGGAGTTTTCCATATATACTATCATATCATCTGTAAACAGAGATAGTTTTGCATCTTCTTTTCTTATTATGCCTCGTTACCTTTTTAAATAAAATTGTATTAGCTAATAAATCTAGTACAATGGTGGATAGTAGCAGAGATAGTGGGTACCTGCCTTATTCCTTAATGGAAATGTCTCTATTGTTTCTATAATTTACATATATATATAGATATACTATATATATAACATATATACTGATATTAAGAATGTGGTCTCAAACTTATTTTTTTAGTGTTTTTATCATGAATGTGTGTGAAAGTTTGGTATGATTATGTTTTTTTCCTTAACTTTATTAATATGATATTTTGATATCAATGAATTTTTTAACATTGAAGCAACTCTGCATTCCTACTGAGTTTCATTAATTTGTGTGTCCTTTTATGTTTAAATCCTACTTGGTCATGTTATATTATTTTCCTAACATGGTGTTGGATTTTGTTTGCTAATATTTTGTTTAGAATATTTGCACCAGAATTCTTGAATGACACTCTTCTGTAGTTTTCTTTCTGTGAACTATATTTATTTGGTTAGGTATCAGTGTTACATATGCTTCATTAAAAAATTAGAATGTTTTCTCTTTCTTTTTAATATTCTGAAATAGTTTATAGATTATTGGGATTATGTAGTTTTTGAAGACTTGATAGAATTTCCATGTAAAGACATATAGGCCTGGTGCTTTTTACTTGATAATTTTCTCTATTTTTTTCTATGAAAATTGGTTTCTTTAGGTTTATTAACTCCGATGGGGTCAATTTTAATAATTCATTCTTATGAGAAAATTATCCTTTTCATTTACATTTCAAATTTATTTGCATAGGAGTTTGCAAAGTAAGCTTTTATGACTTTTAAAGAATTTCTTTTGTTTCTGTGGTTATTTTTTCTTTCTGTTTTTATTTTGCACATTTTCAATTTGTGTTCAGTTTTCTTATTTTATGTTTTACTGTCTGGTTTATGAGGGTTATTTTTGTTTGTTTTTCAGTATCTCTTAGCACCAATCTATTGCCTATAGTGTGTTTTCTTAGATTATCATTTTACATACTATCTGTTTCATTGTTTTTGTTGCTCTTTTAAGTGTCTGATAATACAAATATTGTTCCATCTTTGCTGCTTTCTATTTTTTCTCTGACTTTTTTTTTATAACTTTTTTTGTTATATCATTTGTTATTTTCTTTTCTCAATACCTCTTATTAAATTTTTATTGAGATTACTCTCTTTGGGGCATCTTATAATTTATTCTTCATTTCTGAGATAGCTTTGCCTTTTTAAAGATTATTTTTCTGAATTAAATTATTTTTTTCATTTCTCCTTTTCAATTCTGTTTCTGGTTTATGAGTTACTGAATAAATATAATTTTTCATATCATCAGTGCTTGTCTTAGTTTCTTTAGTCATGTTTAAAGTATAGACTCAGATATTTCTTCTGCTTTATGGTTGTTATTGTTTCTGGTGGTGATAATGAGACTCTCCTTAGTTAATTTGTGTGAAATTTTGTTCCTCTTGTCATTTCTACAGTGTTTCTCTATGTACTTCCCCTTCTTTTTATTCATTTTTATGATATTAAGGTATGCTACAAGATTTCTAATTTAAAAGAGAGTCAAATATGTGGTGACAGAAAGAAATTTAACTATGGGAGGTGAACACATAGTGTAAATATATATATGCCTTACTGTTAAAGTGTACAGCTGAAACTTATTGGATTTTGTTAACCAATGTCACCATTAGAAAAAAAAAAAGATTCCTAACTTAATTTAATTTAATGGTGTTTCTTTCTGTCGGCCTAGCAGAGACCAGTCATGTTAGTGGGAATTTTGTTTGTTTATTTATTTTGGTGGTGGATGAGGGGTTGTGAGTAATAAAATTTAGTGGTTTTCTTTTATCTTCCAGAGTCTTGAGTATTGTCCTTTGTCCTCTTTCCCCCTTCACTACTTAATTGCTGTAGAATGCTTCTTCCTTCCTTCTAGCTTGGTTTTCTTCTCCAAAGCTATGTTTTCAGAAAATTGTCTCTTTAAATAGTTCCTATTCTGTAAATAATTACTGTCCTCTTAAGTCATATTTATCCCTATAGATGAGTCTGTCTCTGCCTGGCCCTTTTATACGCAATCTGATGTTTTATGTTGTGCTTATTTTGAAATTGATTTCCTGTAGTCTATACTCTATTCTACCTGGTTATTTTTTTTCTTTTTGTATTTTCAGACTTAGGGTAGAATTAATTCTTCTAGTGGTTATTACAATTCACTTTTCACTAATGGTTCTCTGTATGTTTCCTACAATTTTTCGCAATCTCTGATCACTACAAAGCCTTGAGTTGGAGCAAGTGTGGCAGAGGAGCATGAGGGCTTGCAGAGCTGGAATTTGTTAATGTTTCCCTTTACACACAGTTATTTTGCAGTATCACTATTCTGCCTTCTTAATTCTGAGGGAATGATTTTTTTGTAGACTATTTACAGTTATAAAAATATTTAATATTTTTAGGAATTTTATTACTACAGACTCCATTGTTTTCAGCTACATGGAAATTCCACAAAACTATGTATCTATGTACATCTAACAGAATTTTAACCAAATGCCTAATAGAATTTGAAAAATATAAAAATTTCCTGTGGATATTTTATAATGCCTCACATCGGACTATAAGGTGGCTTAAATTTCATTACTAGAAGTATAATATCTAGATTTCAGTATGTCATAGTCTTATTCTTCCGAATACCTTTCATATTCATACCATGATTCCACATAGTTCTACCACTTAGAGGTAAAACTCACATTTTTTGAATATAGAACACCTTTTCAATGTATTATTATACAATGGAAAGCATATCATATATACTCTTTCATTCACTTTCTAAATTAATATTATTATTTAAATATTTTCTGATTACCAAAAAGTCTTCACAAATTTTATTTTAACTGGATGTGTAATATTTCCCTAATGCTTAACATTTAAGTTGTTTGAAAATTGGCTTTTACAAATAACTCCATGATAAACATCTTAGTACATAAATTTGGTACACATCTTGTATTATTTACCTAATTTAGATTTAGAACTTGAACAACCAATCATAAGTGTTAACGTGTTTAATGATAAACATAAGTATTGCCAAATAGCTTTGCAATAATTCTTTATCCATTTATACTCTCATTAGCAAATTATTATTAGAGATGACATATTGCATATCAGTGCTATTATCAGTAAAATCTACTTTGCTAACTTGGAAGTAAAAATAGGATATCAATTTTTCTTTTTATTATTAGAGAGATTGAACATTTTCCTCTTTTATTATTATTTGTATTTCTTTAGTGTATTATCTGCTCATGTCTTATTAAAAGCTTATATGTTTCCTATTGATTTATAGAAACTCTTTACATATTTAAATTTTTAAGAATTTTGCTGAAATATTTGTTATAATTATTTTCTTATTTAAAAATGTTTATCATTTTTAATAGAAATATTTAGACTTTCATGTGGTCATATCTATCTTTTCTGTATGATTTCTTCTAGTAAGATCACTTATGAATAAAAATATTTTTCTAAATATCATATTTTTACAATTTCCTTCTGTGACAGACATGTGAAACTATTTCTCTGCTTAAGCAACTCTGGCCAGAAGGATCCGACATTCGGCGTGTTCTTTGTGTTACTTCATGCTCGATGACTTTGAGAATGTACTATCACTTTTTAGAAAACAGAAGGAAGACTACCTCTGATCAGAAAACTAACATCCAAAAGGTGTGACTGTTACAAATTTACCGTGAACCAGCATTGTTTTCCACTTTTGAAATTGTATTGATTTTCATCTATTTCTTCCATATAGTACTTCATTTATTTCCCTAATTTGATTATACAAACTTCCCAAAAGGAAAAAAACCCTAGAATTTGTTTAAAAAAAAAAATACCTATTGTGCTGTTATATGATTGAGTTTTTTACTATGCAGATGTTTCCTTTAGTACATATTTCGTCAAATTTGTCTAATCATCCAGAGGAAGGGAAAATGAGAAAAGAAATTAGCTTATACTTTATAACATTCTGGGCTTTTTATATGCCTCATGCCTTTAAATCTTCACAAGAGCATTTTAAGGGAAGTATTATTATCTCTATTTCTCATATGAGAGCACTGAGGTTCAGGCAGTCCAAGTAACATTCCTGAAACCAAAGATATTAAAGAGCAGTGTAGATTGAACCTAGGTCTGTCTTGTTCAAGTTCCACAATACTAAACTGTATTTTAAAAGAACATTCCTGCTATAGTTTCTTAGTACCATCCTAACTGGAGATATAAAAGTCTTAACCTTTTCATGATTTATAGAGTCCATTAAGAATCTGTTGATCAGTATGGGTTTGGTTTCTAACTAGTCAGGGTGTATGTATGTGCACACATGCACATGTACACACAAAAACACACTCTCATGTACATACACTATTTTGTATACAATTAGAGTCCTGGGAGATTCTTGGTTAAAAATTCTTATTAAAGAAAAATAAAGTCTCTTTTAGAAATGAACAGGGCTCATCATTTTTTACCTAGCATCTTTTATATACAATATTTGGCTTTTTAATATCTGCTCGAATATATTCTTAGTAAAATATTTCTATGTGATTTGGCATATCATTTTAAATGTTATTACAAAAATGATACTAAATCAAATGTATCTTCTGGAACTTCTTATCATTAGACCCTATTCGGCCCTTTGGAGGTATTCCAAAACAAATCTAAGACTTACAATCCTGCAAACATTTGAAAAATGGCTGTGAGGTCCTTGTCCTATCATGTTAAATATGCCTGCTTCTTTACCTTTTTTCTAATTGGGTACATTTTTTAGAAATGTTCTGGTTTCCTCAATCTGGTAATTTTCAATATAACTTTTAAAATATGGTGACTTAGAATAGAGCATTTACTGTTTGGCTCTATCAGCCCAGTCCTGTGGGATCATGACTCATTACCTTCTTGGTCAGCTCATGTAAAGATTGCTTGACTAAAAATGTTTTATGTAAACTGCTACTGAGCTGGCGGTTCCCTGTCCCTCTTACCTCACAACTGTATAAATGCAATCAAGTTTATATATGAAGAAAAGAGTTTTCTCAAAAGCGTAGAATGTAGGCTGTAATAATATGTGATTACTGCACAGCAGAATGTAGCTGCCAACTTTTGTGGTGCTGCACATGTATTATGCATTTTGATAGCCAGCTGTTTTGGGGCTTACTGGCTTTTTTTTTTTTTTTAATTTTTATTCAGGTGGCAAGTAATTGCTTAACCCTGCAAGAGATGGAAGATTTGTGTAAACTGCATTGTCTCAGTGTGGTTTTTCTACTCCACTTACCTCTTTCTCAAAGAGCTTCTACTAGATTCATCATTTCCCCTTGGATTAAGGACGTTCAGACTTTCTTAAAAATGGTAAATATGTTCTTTGTTAGTTTATTAATTTATTTTTTGTTTCAACTGTTTGATATATAAAAACCCCAGTCACTTTCAAAAATAGATTTATATGAAAACAATGTCAGCCCTTTGGGGGCTTTAAAAGTTTAATGGCCTAAATCAATCACTTCCTAATTTCAATAACTCTGTTTGGTAGTAATAATAAACAGCATGATATATATTCAACCTAAGGAGAAAACCCCTCTATTTTTCTTCTTCCAATCTCTGTCAAGAACAGAGTTTTGTGTCATCATTTGAAAGGAATTGGTGACCATTGTGTTCTGCTCTCGAGAGGAATTGAAGAAATAAATGTAATAGTTTATTGTTTTGTTCATTATAGAGGATAGAGAAAAAGTGTAGACTTTAGAAAAATAGAAAGCAAAACAAATGAAAAACTTACCCAGTGGCTCACCAATTAAATCAATGTTGAAAATTATTAACATTTTTATTTATTTACTTTAAATGCCTAGATTTTTTTTCTGTTATTTGTTATTGTTTCTAACATTGAAAATTATATATATTGTCTTTTCACATTTTTTTTTTCACATTCTTGGTTGGCATCATTTTTAAATGGCTACTAGTTATTTGTTAATGTATATACCATGATTTACATATCCATTTCTCTATTATTGATATTAAGAGTTTAATTGTTATATTACAAATACTGCTATTTTCTAGGTTCTTTGAGTGTAAACTTTCTCCTTAAATTTGGGGGTATTGACTTAGACTGATATCCAGCTATGACACTAGTGGCTCAATTGACATGGGCTTTTATTTTTCTTTTAGGATTTCGAGACATGTGTTAAAATGCTAAAAGAAAGTGTTTTAGAACCAATCAGTTAGGAATCCAGTCCACAAATATTTATCTAATGCACAAGCATTGTGTGACTCACTGAGGATACTGTGAGAAAATATAAGAATAGATTTACTCATCCTACCCTACCACTTTCATAGAGCCACATTTTGCAGGGAACACGGATTTTGATTTTTAAAAATTATTGTGAAGGAAGAACTACAGAATGCTTTAGAATCTGATAATAGAAAGACTCCAATAAATCTGAAAAGGATGTCTTGTCTTAAGAAATGAAGAGAACTAACCAAAGTCTTGAAGGACAGGTAGGAGTTAGCAAGTTGAAGAAAGAATGAAAAAACTGATTCTAGGAGATAAAACAGCATCTGTGATCCTCCTGAGGATGGCATGACCAAGAACTGAGATACATCTAGTGTAACTTGAATAGAAAGAATGTGGGAAAGTGATAAAGCTGAAGGGATGGGTGAGTTAAATCACATAAGTCCTCTTAAGAGAGTGGAGATAAAATTTGACAGTAAGCACACTGAGAACCAATTGATTGGTTGAGTATCTTTCAAGTAGATGAGTGGCACTTTCATTTAAAAAATTTCTCTGGCTTGCAATGCAGAGTGCATTGTAGAGGCAGAACAGTGAATTTGGGAAAGCTAGTTAGATGACTAGTACCTTAGTAATAGATACATGTTGATGTTAGGGACAAAGAAAGTGGTAAATAGAGATGAATCACAGTGGGCAGTCTCAAGAGTTATTTAAGGTGTAGAATTGACAAGTTTAGTGAGTGAATGTGGGATATGAGGTAACGGGGGAATCAAGTGACCATAGATCTCTAGCCCGAGCATTTTTATGGACACTTGCAGAGAAAGATCATGGGTTCAGTTGGAAATATTGAGTTCAAAATGCCAATGAAATATCTAAATGGAGATATCTAGTAAGCAATTTAAAATACTGTTTGGGAGCTTAGCAAAGTGGAATGAATTGGAGAAAAAGAAGATTTGGGAATCATTAGCCTATTGATGTTAATTGATGCCATGTTGTGGATGAAATTATTTTGGGAGAGAAATATGATAACAGGGTCTAGGGCAGAGACTTGAGCTATTCCAATATTAAATAGGTAAGTAAAGGTTGAGACACTGGCGAAAGACACTGAGAAGAAGCTGCTTAGATGAATGTAAAGGAAAGCCAGAAGAACGGATCATTCTGAAGGTCAGAGAAACTGAGCCTTTCAAAAGGTGGCCGCGGTTAATAATATCAAATGCTATAGAGATTGTATGAGGTGAGAACTAAAAATAATACCTTGGGTTTAATGGCAGAAGACTCACTGTCAATCATAATTAAGAAGCATATTAACGAAGTGGTAGGAAGCACAATCTATATTAAAATGAATTCAATGGTAGTGAGTGAAAGGGAGAAAATAAAGATAAAGAGACATTTATATGTAAGAATTTGAGAACAAGAAAAGTGACATAATATACAGCTGGAGAGGAAAGTGGGTCATTTAAAAGTACTTTTGAGATAGGAAAGATTGAGCATGTTTAAATGATGATTATGAAATTAAAGGAAGATAGGCTGAAAATACAGGGAAGAGAGAGGGAATGGGATTTAGAGGATGTCCTTACATAGAGGCGAGTTTCCCTCTTTAATTAGGATGGCATGGATTGTTGGGCATGATAGGAATAGCTGCCTTGTATTTTGTCTCTGCTCTAGGTATGGACCTATGTTACTTCAGACGTAATAATACTCTTATGTTCTCATTTTACAAATGAAAATTTGGGGCGCAGAGAGGCTAAGTGGCCAATTAGCACAGCTAATAAATGATCAAGTTGAGATCTAATTTCTTCTTTGTCCAGCTTCCAAATCTGTGCCCTTCTCACCATCCTCTGCTCTCTCAATGTGGAGAAACAGCTGATCACCCCATAGGCAAACACCCCGGTGGTCTTTCTCATTTTCTATTCTTCATTTTGGTAACACTTGGTAGATGGAAATGTAATGCCAGGTAGCCTCTGAAATTTTCACAATAAAGGGCATATTCTGAGGGCTCTGGAGAAGGCAACTAAGCAAACTGAAGGGAGAGTTTCATGTTTACTCAGATCTTGACATTTGGAGACTACACAGAGGCACTTCTTGTGCGACATGAATAAAATGAGGAACTTTTGCTGTACTGTTTTCACATATTATTATTTATTCAGTGGTATTATGAAAAGGATTAGTGGGGCAGAGTGGGGACCTAACATGGCAGTGATTCTCAAAGTATGGTCCCTGACCAACAGCACAAACATCACCTGGGAAATTGTTAAACATGCAAATTCATAATCTCCGCCCCAGATCTATTGAATCAATCTCTGGGGGTGGTGCCTAGCCATCTGCTTTTTTTTTAACGACCTTTCCAGATGAAGTTTATGCTGAAGTTTGAGAACGACTGCTCTATGGTTCTGTGGAGATATTTTTGGTATTTTATAGTCATGCACAGCTTAACAACGGAGATAGTTCTGAGAAATGCATCATTCAGCAATTTCATTGATATGTGAACATCACAGAGAGTGCTTACATACACTGAGAGGGTTTATCCTACTGCTGTAATTGTATGCACTGTGCTTTTATATGACTGACAGTGGAATAGGTTTGTTTACACCAGCATCACCACAAACGCCTGAGTGGGTAATTTTAGTGTAAGCCCTGGCAGTTTGCTTTCCTTTCTGTACTCCCGGTGCCTGAATTAAGTTTTGACTAACTAGGCATCCACGTCAAAGAAGCATCCACTTCAAGAGGGCTATCTCAAATAAACACGTAGCCAGCCATAGGACTACGTAAAAGACCAGGGAGCCCCCACCCCCACCCCAGTCTTTTTTGTTTTAGAGGTCTTTGTTGATTTCACTAATTGTCATTTGGGTTACTAGCTTTTTCTTTTCTCTCCCTGGGCTTTAAATTCTTGCTCTTCTGTTTAAATTCACCAACAAAGAGTAGGCCCTACAAACCCTAGGCCTCCACCCTCGGTCTCAATAAAAGCAGAACTCCAGACCCATGCACACTGTCTTTACCCGGGACCTGTGTCCCTTATCCCAACACGCACCTTGTACGCTCCAGGGCCTTTAAGTAATAAACATTTTTTTCTTCAGGGGTTCCTAATGTTTATTGCTGAAGGGTGTTGTGCAGTCATTATAAGAAACACGAGAGTCAGTCCAGTCGTAGCATTGGTTTGGACAGGGACAATGTCTGTAGGAAGTTCCTGGTGCCTAGATAAGTACCCCTAGGCATTTCTAGCCAATAGTGGTACTATCGATTTTCTGAGATTGGCACAAAGCTGTAATGCCTTACGCTACAACATTATGACTTTATGACAGCTGCCACATCATAGGCGATAGGAAATTTTAAGCTTCATTATAATTGTATGTGACCCTAGTCATATATGCAGAGTTTCACTAATCGAAACATCATTCTTGGGCTCGCGGCTGTATTTGTAGATAAAACTACACTCAGGTAGGAGTTTTCTGCTTTTTTGATATTTATGACTTCATCATGAACCTTGGGCAGCCTCCCTGACGTAGCTGATTAGAGCTTGGCTGTTCAATGCAGTAGCCAATTGCTACAAGTACGTACTGAGCACTTGTGGGTAGTCTGAACAGAGATGTGCTATCAGTTTAAAAGAAACACCAAATTTCAAAATCTTAGTATGAAAAACATGTAAGCTATTCTGTCAGTATTTTTATATCGATCATATGTTGAATAAAAATATTTTGAATATATTGTTAAATAAAATAAATTAAAATTAGTAACAGTTTTTTGTTCTTTTTTAAATGTGACCAGAAAATTTAAAATAACATGTGCAGCCTGCCCATTTTACATTTCTATTAGATACCTCTGGGTTAAAGTTCCACATCAATACAGATAAATGAGTTGTTTACATTTAAAAAGCATTTGTGTTTTATCATTAAGGGAGTGTAGAGTAGAGAAGCCTTAGTTTTCTCCCTCTGAACTTAACTTCTCAAACACTGAAAACATTCTTTCTGTGTTAGGTGAGAACATAGCCTTGATCACAAACCTGGTGGGTGCACATGAGTGTAGGTAGATGAAGATCTTTGAGTTTGAAGAATTCAGCATCTTCTTGATCTCCGAACAATCAAATGCTCCTTTTTTAAATGCTCTTTTGGCCTGAAAGTGAAATTGGAAAACACTAAAACATAATTAAAGAACAGAGATACACTTGAAAGCAGAAATATTTCTGAAGCCTTGTGGATTACAGTGTGAGAAAAAAATCATAGTAAGAGTCAAATATGGATTTATCTGCTTCAGAATAAAGAACTACATTTAATTTAATTTTTTGATCAGCTTGATTTTATTTTATGCTTTAATCTTTTAAGGTATAAAGTATTCATAAATACCCAGATTAAAAATGCTTACATTATTAAGAATTGGAAAGAGCCCCACCAATTTGCCTGTCAATTGGATTATAGACATGTTCGAAGTCATATTATAATTTATTGCTGATATAAAAATTGTCAATAACTTGGTTTTATTTCCAATTTCAGAAAAAGTGGAGTGAATATTTCGTCCTAAATAATATAAACATTTTCGAATTTTGGAATCTGAATTTAATTCACCTTTGCGATTTAAGCGATGAGATTTTGTTGAAGAATATTGCTTTTTACTATGAAAATGAAAATGTTCAAGGTACTCTCTTAGTATATTGCAATAATGTACTTTCATCCAGATCTAAACAATATAAAGAATTTAAAATTTCAAAGTCATTTTTCTATATTTCCAGTATATAACACAGCAATCATTTTTTTCTCTATCTTTGTTTTACACACACACACACACACACACACACACACACACACACACACACACTTTTATTTAGTCACAGAGTGAATGTTGTATTTTAAAAAATTTTTTTAAAACAATATTATTCCACAAATATATTTTTAAAAAATATGTGTTTGGGTGCTTGGCATTTCCAGATAATTTAACAGTTGAATTTTCCATTTAAATATATGTGTAACATTTTCTCACAATAATTATTCTATTTAATATAATCACCTACCACAATTAGATATTTGGAGAATTTTATTTTTTTTCAAAAGATAAAGCTGATTTATATATCTGTTGTATGTGATTTGTTTTTGAGTTATTTTCTTAGAATAACTTTTCTGCTGTTTCTTAGTAGTGAAAAATAAAACACATTTTAGAGAACTACCACTGATTAAGCATTACTGAAGCTTCTTTGACCTCTATGATTTTGTTATTTCATATTGCAAGCATTGAAAAAAATTGGCTATGTATAAATTTAGCAATGTGCTATAAATTTTCTCATTTTTGAAAAACCATAGTTTTTATTCAGTTTATTGAATATAAAGTTATATGTGACACATATTCATTACCTTAAAGGATAATTAGATATTTACCATATGTTATTAGTAGTTAAGGTAGTTATAATTTTAATACTTAGTAATTAAATAAGAAAACAATATAAAACTTTAAATCTATAGTCCCATGGTGAACACTAGGGACCATTGTCATTTAGGTGCAGGGTGGGACTCAATGAAAATTTTACTGTTTGACAAGTATTTCAGAACTCTGAATTTCATCAAAATGTGTGTTTCTGCATATGTAAAAATTTTTTTTTAACCTATCATATAGGCTTACATTTGAATTTGGGAAATGTCATTACAAAAGATTATGAACATCTCTGGAATACTGTATCAAAGTTGGTCAGAAAGTTTGATGTTGGAAAGCCATTTCCTCTGAGAACGACAAAACTTCATTTTCTTGAAAAGAACCCATTACCAATCAAAGGTAAGAAATTTCTAAATTAATTTGAAGTACAAGCATTATTTCTCTGAAAAAGTTTTAAAAGTACCACTAACTAAATGTCACAAGTATAAATAATTTTCTGGTACTACAAAATTTAATAATGAATTACCTTTATTGTCATATCATCAAGGTGATATGCTATGTTTATAGTTTTAAAGAGTTATATGTTTTGCTTATAACTGTGCGATTTTTTTAAAAGCCAGATATATATGACTTTCATTTCCATTAATATGGCAGGATAGATCAAATAAAAATCTTTTGTGGGAAATTATTGAAATACTGGATAAGAGACACCAAACATCTTTTCATATAATTATAGCTAAGCTCAAAAGAGTAGAAGGGAAATCCTAGGGGCCAAAAATGACAGGAGAGCCTGATCTCTGGGTAATACAAAATAAGTCACTCTGAGAATTTCTGGTTATAGATCTGCCCTCTTAAGAATCTGGGGCTTCAATTTACGCTATTAGCAGAGTCAAGACAACTCTAAGCCAGAAAATTAACTTTAAGTGATCAAAGGAATCTGGCAATTTTTTTGTAGAGGAATATAACATAAACCCTGATTTTACAGGATTTTCTGCCAAATTTCTACAAATATTTTCTGTACAAATACTTACACTAATAAGTCCTAAGAGAAACAGTAAGCTAAAGAACTAGAACTCTTAAGTACTTTAGATTTTGTAATTATCAAAAGTAAAATGTACTACATCTGTTTTTAAAAATGCTTAAAGAAATAAAATATGAGATTTGAAACATGAGAAATAACAAAATACTATAAAGCATCATTCACATTTTAAAATAATCAGACTTGTAGAAATGAAAACATTACCTACAAATGAGTTAAAAATGTACTGGTTATTGCTAAAGGGAAAATTTGTGACCTAGAAATAGATCAAAAGAATTACCGAAATAGCGACGAACAACACATTGTGTACCTTAAACTTACACATGTTATGTATCAATTATATCTCAATAAAGCTGGGGAAAAAAATTAAAAATCAAAAAACAAACAAACAAAGAAATAAAGATGAAAAATATAAAAGGAATGTTAAAACGTATGAAGGATAGAATGAAGAAGCCAAATTTACTAATGTGGAGATTCGGAAGGAGAGATTGAGCTACTGAGAGTCATACAATATTTTAAAGAAATGGTTGGGCATTTGCTTGGATTGATGAAAGACAAGAATTTGCACAATCGGGATGTATTATAAACCTCAAATGGAATTACTTAAACACATGCACATATTCATTCTCAGACAAATACACACGCTAGACACAATAGAGTAAAATTATAGAATATAAAAAATAAATATCTTAAAAGAACCAGAGTTACCTACAAGAAGCAAAAAGTCTACTGGTAGACTTTATTAATAATAATGATAGAAGTCAGAATAGAGTGACATTATATATAATTTTAAAAATATAATTTAACAGTGAAGGTATAATGTGGAGGTTTTCAGAAATAGAAGATATTTCTATATGATGAACTTCAGGAAGAAGAAAATGATCCCAGAAAGAATATGGAAGAGAAGCTAATGGGAATTTAAGGTGTATTGATATAAGGATATTTTTTCATGATATGGAGAAAGAATATCTATCCTCCATCCTTCTGTCAGGATGAGTTCCACAGACAGATTCTTGACTAGAAGTAGTTTATTGATCCCAGAGAGATCAATTAAGGGAGTGATAAGATTAGAACAGGAAGAAAAGAAAATGAATGCAGGCATGTTAATGAATAGGTTTCTACTGTGGGCAACTATAGGTAAATTTTACTGGGAATCTCAGTCTTTGGCTGAGGGATATCTCTGGGACATTAGATTCTTGGCACTGCTCCACATGGGCTGTAAGATGAAAAGTGCTCAGGCAGAGAGCTGTGGAGTTTGCAGTAGGAAGGTATGAAGCAAACACAGAAACAGTGAACACTGAAGGATAACGAGCAAAGTAATGGCAGCTTAACTAGAATTATCAACAAGATCCTAAATAAAGGCTTTTATTAGCTGACTATCATATACTTTATATATATGTGATATTTATGATATCTATTTACTTACCTATCACCAACCTATTTAAATGCTGTCTATTTATTTATACTCTGCTCAGTTCCAAAATGTTTTAATGTGGGAAATAGCTTTGTGGGAAGGACTGGAATTAAAAAATATAAATAAGTCAATGAAAATGTTTTTTAATGTAAAGTTTTAGAAAATGCTATATAATATTCCTATATGAAAATTTCACATTTGACCTTGTTTTAATATTTTACTTGTTTACAGACACCTCCAAGGAAAAGATGCCCAATTTGGGTTTTATTCCAGTGTCTTCTGAGGTGGTTGATGAATTTGCTGGAGACATTTTGAAAGACTTACCTTTCCTAAAGAGGTATCGGACCAAAAGTGCCTCAGTAAATACTTGTGTGAAATGAAAAAAATTACTCATTAAAGATTCTTTGAAATGTAACAAGATAGAGTATATTAGATGTAATAAGTGTTTGTAACACATAATGAGTTTAATATCAAATTCATCAATGTCCTTTGATCAATTCTAGGTAAAAATCAACATGGTTTTAATCTTAGAGTAAAATCACTTCAGCTGCATGTTTTTAATTAATGAGTTAATTAATGAATATTTGTTGATGTTGGTGGGACTATGAGAAACATGGAATGGACCGGGTTCTAAGCATCTTATAAACTACTCTTTAGGTTCAACCATTAACATATCATGGAAAGGGAACAGGGGCTATGATTTTTAAAAATATTATTACAAAATGTAATCTATGCTATGTTGTATTTGAAGGCATGTAATTTAATATATACATATATTTCTTTTTATCTCATAGCAATGATCCTATTGTAACTTCACTGGTTAAACATAAGAATTTTGATGAACTTGTGCATTGGCATTCTCACAGACTCCTTAGTGATGATTATGACAGGACAAAGTGCCAATTGGATGGTAAGCTCTGTGACTCTGGTGAAATAAATTAAAATAAATTTCACTCTCTGCCTTTCACCTCATAATGAAATATTAGCATATCATGTGCCACAAATTATACTTCTTGAGAAAGAATTGTCTAGGAGATATTTGGATGAATGTCAGTAACAACAGTGATGAAAAAGTTCCATTTCACTTATTGACAGTCATATATATATACATAGCTATGCAGGTGTCTCAGGAGGAAGTTCACAAATATGGCTTTTGTCCCCACATGTTAGAAGCTGCCTTACGCAGGAAGATGGTTGTAGTTGAAGAAATCTGTGTATTCCTTGGTGTCAAAAATATTGAGGCCACAGTCTTTCAAGCAGTTGCAGATGCTTTCACACCACCCAGTGACTGTGTGTAATAAGTGCCAGTATTTTATCTGCCTTCCTGCTCAGGGTTGTTGGAACTGAAAAAGGAGGCCCATGAAAACATTAATTCTGTAGATCAACAGAAATTGAATTAGGGATCTTTTTTCCTTGGTTCATTTCTTGTCCTCATCTTACCTTAGTCTACCCCTGTGCTCACTCCCACCCTCCTTCTAGTTGACAAAACTTACTTTCAGAAGAATCTAGGAGTATGCATAGTAAGCATGCATGTGTGAAGTACTTATCAGCCTGCTTAGATTAACTATTAACATTCCTCAAAATGGTTTGATTTGATATATGAAGATAAACATTGAAAAATTAACTAGCTTAGTTATTTTCTTTAGTTGAATGTTATGGTTACAAACTATAGTTAGTAAGTCACATCTCGATTGTTGGGATTTCCTTTGCACTGGATTTTACCATAGTGCAAGTTTCTCTCAGCTGCCAAGCTTTTGACTCTGTGGCTATGGTCTGGAGTAAGGACTTTTCTTTTGAGTGATATAAGCCAGAATATCCTAAATGGATATCTTTTTTACTTTGCCTCTACCTTCCTTTTCTTAACTTTATTCACAGGGCACATGACAGAGATAATGCCCAGAATCTGTAATTCTTTATAGTATCCTGGTATTTGTATTGGGAGGTAGACAATGAAAGAGTGCTTTGTCACTTCCAACCTTTGAGTAAGGTAAGGAATTTTTCTACAGACAAGAGATAGTCTGACTTAAGATTCCCTCTCTAACAAAAGTGAACAGACTAAATTACTTTTCCAAACTAAAAAGAAAAGTACATGTATGGGTGGGACAGTGTTAATAATTAGTGAGAATTCTATTGCAAAAATATAGTTGTGTTACATATTAAGTCTTTTCTTTTTCAGAAAAATATAGAAATCCTTATTATCTTAGAGCTGTGCAAAAGTATTATGTTTTTCAACGATTTTATGGAAATTCATTAGAATCAGTCTCTTCCAAACTCATTGTAACTCAAGCTATCAAGCCAAAGAATTTTAGTGAACCCAAGAGCAAAAAGGCAAAAGTAAGTTCTATAAATTCTATAAAAGTGTTTTACTTTTCTTTGTCTTTTCATTAAGTTGATATTTGTTCAGTTTCTTTGGTAATTTTTTCCGTGCTCCGCTTTTTAAAAAAATATGTTGATTACTTATTATTTTATTTACTTGCTAAGAAACTCTAATCTGCATTTAAAAGGTTATATGGCTCTATACATAATAAAATATATATTTATTTGAAAAAAAAAGACATTAAATGACGAAAAGCTTGAATTTAGAAATGTAGCATTTAGAAGTAGCATTAAAAATACAACTCTTTGGGAGTTCCAGTCCAAGATGATTAAAAATACAACTCTTTGGGAGTTCCAGTCCAAGATAAATAGTAGGAGGTTCCTGAGCTTACCTCGTCCCATGGACACTCTGAATTAATAACTAACTTAGTTATTCTTTTTAAGATTCCCTCTGAAGGAAATCTGGAAACTACCTGAGTGACTCCTACACATTGGGTGAATGAGAAAAAACTTCAGCAAAACAGAAAGAGACTAAGACATATTCTTGCAGTAAACACCACCCCCAGCATAATGGCATATTACCAGTAAGAAACTCACAACTCCCACCTTCACCCTCAGGTAGTAAGGGTTTGGACCCAACTTTTAAGATTTCTACCTGAGGGATAGGCTCCTAAAACATCTAGCTCTGCGTGCCAATGGAGATTGCTTCCACAAAATCCATAAGACTATAGCAAACAAAGAAATGGCTTTTAACAGGCTTGTACTGGACTTGCCTAGCTATCCCCCAGGGCTCAGCCCGGGCATCCGACTAAAACACCTCTCTCCCATTCTTTCCCAGAAAGAGGCTCATTTAGATACTTTAAAAGCTGCTGCCTAAGGATCAGTCTTCTAATTTAACACACATCTAGGCATAGACTGCAATCCTCCCCACTTACCAGGGAGGCCTACGTCACCATCTATGTATTCTACCTTTGGCCTGCTCCAGGTAGACAATGTAATAATGAAAATAAATATAAGATGTTCTACAAAAGCCTTTCAGGAAATGCAAAGCTAAAACCTATAATAGGTAGACAAAAGATAAAAAGAAAGAAATCTAGGCTTACCATTATAGACAATTATCAAATCACAAAGGAAGAGACAAAGAGAAGAAAGAAACAAATAAATTATAAAATCAACCAAAAAAAAGTGAACAAAATAGTAATTGTAAGTCAATAGCTACCAATAATTATTTTAAATGTAAATGGTCTAAATTATCCAATTAAAAGACATAGACTGGCAGAACGAATAATAACACAAGACCCAACTATATGCTGCCTACAAGAGACTCACTTCAGCTTTAAAGACACACACAGACTAAAATTAAAAGGACTGAGAAAGATATTCCATGCAAATGGAAACCAAAGAAAAGCAGGTATAGCTATACTTATATATATCAGAGACAATAGACTTTAAGTCAAAGACTGTAATAAGAGAGAAAGAAGCTCATTATACAATGGTAAAAATGAAAACCTGAAAGCTTTTTATCTAAGATCAGGAATAAGACAGGAATGCCCACTCTTGCCGCTACGCCCCCATTCTTGTGACTTTTATTCAAAATAGTACTGGAGATCCCAACCAGAACAATTAGGCGAGAAAAAGAAATAAAAGGGGCCCAAATTGGAAAGAAGTAAAACTATATTTACAGATGACATGGTTTTATATGTAGAAAACCCTAAAGATTCCACCCCAAAACTGTTAGAACTAATATATTTAGTATAGTTACAAATCATTATACAAAAATTTGTTGCATTTATATATCAGAAAAAGAAATTATGCAAACAATATCATTACAACTGCATCAAAAAGAATAAAATACTGGAAAATAAATTTAATCAAGGAGGTGAAAGACTTGTATAATGAATACCATAAGACACTGATAAGACAATTCTAAAATTTGTATGGAATCACAAAAGACCCTAAATAGCCAAAGCAGTTTTGAGAAAAAAAAAAATTGGAGGCATCACATTTTCTGATTTCAAACTATATTACAAAGTTATAGTAATCAAGACAGTACGGTATTGGCATAAAAGCATTTGGAAGATTAAAACATTGGGAAGCTCAATATTATTGGTGAGAAAGAGATGACAACTAAAATTAACTTCATTATAGGCAAAGTTTAGATATCAATTTCATAAATAACCACAATAGTGAAAGCTTTGTCAGAATTCTCTTGTGAATACAACAAAATTCTAATTTGTCTTTGCAGATTAATACATCATATCAGTAAAAGTATAGTAAAAGTGGGTCTATGTTGCATTTAAGTCGATTGGAAACACGTATCTAGATAGAGCAAATAAGTTGTATTTATGTTGTTTCTTCTCTCTACTCCTTTCCTTCATTTCCTTTCTATTTCCTTATTCACTCATCAAACATTATGAACTAAATATTTTGTGCTTGGGACATATAGACAACTATGACACATTCTTGTTTCAAGGAAATTAATGTAGAGAGGAAGTATGACAGGTATGTGTGCTTGATAGATGCCCAGGCAGAGGAAGAATACATGGCCTAGCTTTGGAGAGTTAGGAAAGGCTTCATATAAGAAGTATCAATAGGGGATAGAGAGGTGACTATGGAGGAATGGAAGAGGAAAACCAGTTCTAAAAAAACCAGACATAAAAAAAGCAGTGGCCTGCCGCTTCTGCTTTTGCTATGTTTACTCTTTGATTTATGATCTAGACCACTCAGGAACCTAGAAAATTATCTGTACAGTCTTTATACTCATTAAAATGCATTGCCATAAGTTTTCAATTAAAAGAGGCTTTAATTTTGAGAAACAGATTCAAAGTAAAATTGTGCCTCTTCAAAAATAGGATGGTGGTCAAAATAATCAATATGCACTTAAAAATATTATCCCATTCATGAAATATCATCTTGGAATATTTCCAGCTTGATTCATGTCATAGAATGTTTCTTTTCTTTTTGGCCAGGAGACCAAGGCTGAAATAATTACTAGAGAGAATAAGAAGAGGTTATTTGCCAAGGAAGAACAAAAAGAAGAGAAAAAATGGAATGTTTTGTCGTTTTCTATTGAAGAAGAATTGAAAGAGAATTTAAAGTCTGGAATAAAAAACCTGGAAGATTTTTTGAAATTGTGTAAAAGTAACCTAGTGAAATTTAAAGTTGAAATGGTAGGGCTTACTGCCTGCTTGAAAGCTTGGAAAGAACATTGCAGAGGCCAAGAAAAAAGTATGTGATTCTGTTATTGTGATGAATTGGAGAATTAATTTAAAAAATGAAATGATTATAGCTGTCACTCAATAAGTTGAGATTTGTGTTAGAAGCCTTAGATGCATTATATAATTTTATCCTTAAAAAATTCCTCTTAAGTATTCTCACCTCTTTTTTATCAATGAGCAATGAAATCTCAGCGAGGGTTCCAGCTGCAAATCCATTCAATGCATGGTCACCAGGTTCTTTCTCTGCCCTGCCCTCCCCCGACTTCATTCTACTGACTTCAATATGCTGTATGTCGCAAAGTCAGCCTTTCACTGTGGATTCCATTACAGTGAGAAGTGTTACGATTTGGCTTATGTATTTCTCCCCAACCAAGTTGTTGAATCAAGATTTGAAGTTGGGTGCTACTGAGAGAGATCAGAAATAACAGTGACTTACCCTCTTGGAAGACTAAGAATTCTGTATAAAATTTCTTTTGTAGTCACTTAACAGCATTCGGTAGGTGTTTGGTAATATTTGTTAAACAGATAATGTATATGTTGATTGGAAGACAGGTGAAATCAAAAACAGCCCTAACATTGTAAGTATGATGAAAGATGAGCAGTGAGGAGGAATAAAAAGAATATATATGACTATAAATAAATAAATAAAGAGGAATTAGCAATATCTGTATCTGGCAGTTGTAACAGGCTGACTGAATTGAGAGGCTCCAGTGATTACACCAAATACTTATCTATGGTCAATAGTGGAACTCAACAAATGTTGCTAAGTTTTTAACCAGATGTTTAAAGTCATCTGAATATTTTCCTTTGAAGTTGTAGAGAAGGCATGAAAATAATATTGGAGAAGAGATTATACAACTTATACAAACTGTAGCTTTAGTGATATTTCTATCATGAACTACAAGATTTTTTCTTTATCTCCAGCATTACACAGCTACTGCTCAATTATCCATGAAGATGATGAAGTGTGTATAGTTGCACTTTAATTTTATTTTATTTAGTACTTTGTATTCCAAAATCTCTATTAATGTCAAGTAATATAGTTAATTTAATTAGGTCAGATTAATAGCTTCGATGACTAATCTTGGATAATCAAACATTTATTATTTTCGGTGGTCTTTATAACAGTTTTATTGTTTATTCTTTGCCAAGGTAAAACTACGAAAGATTTAAGTATAGCTGTTCAAATGATGAAAAGGATCCACTCCTTGATGGAAAAATACCCAGAACTTTTACAAGAGGCAGATGTGCAACTCATAGCCAGATGTCTTAAGTATTTAGGATTTGATGAGTTGGCAAATTCTTTTTCTCCAACCGAGGTAATATTTTCAGGATAGCTCCGTTTTAACAGAGTAATTATTAGGTATACATAAAATATCTTGCAAGTTACCTCTCCTAGATTTTTTTATCTGAAAATATTTACTCTGTGTTTATAATCATTATTAGTAATCCAGCTGCCCAAATTTAAAGTAATCTTGAATTAGAAGGCTTGTACAAATCCTTGTCTGGACAAATATTAAATGCCAGATTATCTCTGCGGACCCTTAAAACTAATCCTGTGTTTAATTCTAGTAAATAACAAAAACATTAAACAGTATATAGTGATTGTGAATTGTCTTTAAATATCAGATTATAGCTATAAGTCGCATGATAGATATTTGAAAATATTGATGTCTGCTAATTTACTCATAGTTAAGATAATGATTAGTTGATAAAGAAATTCTTTAATAAATATTACAAAATGTAAAGACTGGTAAAATGATTTTTTTTCATAAAAACTGAGTAAAAATGCTGTTATAATTTGAAAATCGCTTTCAAAATAGACTTTTAAAATAATTTAGGTTGCAGGAGATGACACAAAAGAGAAGAAAAAGAATAAATATTCAGTTGGCATTGGGCCGGTTCGGTTTCAACTACAATACATGGGGCATTATTTGATTCGAGATGAGAGAAAAGATCCAGATCCCAGAGTTCAGGATTTTATTCCTGACACATGGCAGGTAACAACTGAAGGAATCAAACATTTTTGTATTTTATTATTAAATGTAATCTCAGAAGCTTGTCATTATTGTGGCTCTACATATTATATTTATTATGAACTTCTTAATATTGAGTTATGTTACTTAAAATTATTTTGTCATTGGCAATGTAAAATGTGGACCTTTTTCCAACTTAAAGGAAGTAAAATTTTCATTTCATTCATTTTTCATAAATAGACCATCTCCTTGGAGGTACAGTGATGAATTCACATGTATATTTTTGTAGTTCTGTGTTATCCAGTTATATCATAAGGAGTAGCTTCCAAGTTTTCCTAGTGTCAATAGGATTTCATATGAAAGTATGTAAGTGTACATAGAGAAATTTGGGCAGTTTAAACCACGTAGACAATTGTTTAGATACTTATATGCCTCATCTGTGACCATAGTAGCTATTCCATAAATAAATGTAAAATTAATATTTATGGATATAAAATTTGGAATAAAATGGTGTGTTTCTGCATAGATTGAACTATATAAAATTGCTAATAAATTGAACATGTTTACTCACAAAAATGCTATTGCATAGATTCAGTCTAATAGACTGTCCTTTCCAGAATCTGACTTTATCTTTCTTTTTTGTTTTATTTTGAGGAAGATAATATCAGATATGTTTTCTTTTATTTTATATAGCATTTTCTTTCTAGGATGATTTAGTGTTGATGTTCTTTTAAACTTAGTACAAAAATGAAAGACTTTCTCTCTAATGATCTGCCCTGAGGATTTTGCTTTGGAGAATCAGAGGAATTCGGAATGAGATGAGAGATTCTTTATTCGGCACTGATTTTGCAGACAGCCCCAAGACCTAGTCTTACCTCCAACTGTTACAGTTTGCCTTGACTGTTGACTCTAGGTTCACATTTCTGGGTCATAGGCATTTTTTCCTATACATAAATTTCACAGTCAGAACCTAGAGAGTAATATATATTCCCTTTAATTACCCAGGAAAATTTGGTCTCACACAGTTCATTCTAATATAGGGTAATCTAATGCTAGTCATAATTGTGGGTCTCAAAATTTATATATTTCCTTATAGTGGCTTTTACTTATTTATTTTAAATTAATTTATTTTTAGTATCGTCTTTACCCATTTGTTGCATGCCTGGCCCACACCTCTGGCTCTCTGGTTGGTTAGCAATCTGAACTTTGGTTTGTTTTTTTCTTTAGATTCTGCATGTAAGAAAGGTCATACAGTATTTATCATCTTCTTACTAAGCATAATGCTTATTTCACTAAGCATAATGATCTCAAGGTTCATCCATGAAGTTGCAAATAGCAAGATTTTATTCTTTTTATGGCTGAATAATGTTACATTATATAGAGTGTAATTATATATACCACTATTTATCCATTTAATTACTAATGGACACTTAAGTTCTTTTCATAACTTGGCTATTGTAAATAATACTGCAGTGAATACGGGGTGCACTTATCTTTTCAAATTAGTGTTATTGTTTTCTTCAGATAAATACTCAGAAATGGAATTGCTGGAACATCTATACAGTTTTTCATAGCGGCTGCACAAATTTGCAATCCCACCAACAGTGCACAAAGATTCCCTTTTCTCTACATTCTTGCCAACACTCGTTATTTCTTCTTTTTGATTACTAGTCATTCTAACAGGTGTGAAGTCATGTCTCATTGTAGTTTTAATTTGTATTTCCCCACTGATTAATAATATTGAACTTTTTATGTACTTGTTGGCCATCTGTATGTATTCTTTGGAAAATGTTGATTCAGATCCTCTGCCCATTTTGAACTGGATTATTTGTTTTTTTGCCTTTAAGTTGTATGAGTTCTTTGTTATTTTTGGATATTAACCTCTTTTCGAATATATAATTTGCACATATTTTCTCCTATTCAGTAGGTTATCCTTTCATTTTGTTGCTGGTTTCCTTTGCTGTGCAGAAGCTTTTCAGTTTCATGTAGTCCCACTTGTTTGTTTCTGCTTTTGTTGCCTTTGTTTTTGGATTCAGATTTAGAAAATCATTGCCAAGACCTATGTCA
Source organism: Pteropus medius (assembly GCF_902729225.1). Taxonomy (NCBI): domain Eukaryota; kingdom Metazoa; phylum Chordata; class Mammalia; order Chiroptera; family Pteropodidae; genus Pteropus; species Pteropus medius. The sequence continues at coordinate 17,635,473 of NW_024346667.1, forward strand.
GGAGCTTAACAACTATGTTTTCTTCTAGGAGTTTTATGATTTCAGGTCTTACATTTAAATCTTTAATTGATTTTTAGTTACTTTTTGTGTATGGTGTAAAGTAGTGGTCCAGTTTCACACTTTAGCATGTGGCTGTCCAGTTTTCCCAACAATTATTGAAGAAACTATCTTTTACCCAGTGTGTATTCTTGGTTCTTTGTCATAAATCAATTGACCATAAATGCATGAGTTTATTCTTGGGCTCTCGGTTCTGTTCCTTTGATCTGCGTGTCTTTCTTTGTGCCAGTACCACACTGTTTTCATTACTATAGCTTTGTAATATAGTGTGAAATCAAGGAGTGTGATGCCGCCAGCTTTGTTCTTTCTCAAGATCGCTTTGGCTGTTCAGGGTCCTTTGTGATTTCATACAAGTTTTAGAATTGTGTATTCAATTTTTGTAAAAAGCACCATTGGAATTTTGATATGGATTGCATTGAATCTGTAGATTGCTTTGGGTAACATGGACATTTTTACAATATTAATTCTTCCCATCCATGAGTATAAAGCATCTTTCCATTCATTTGTATCTTCCTCCATTTCTTTTTTTTAAAAATAGACTTTATTATTTTCTTATTTTTCAATTTCGGTTGACATTCAATATTATATTAGTTTCAGGTGTACAGCTTAGTGGTAAGACATTTATATAACTTTTTCAATTTCTTAATGTCTTAGTTTTGAGTATACAGGACTTTCACCTTCTTGGTTAAATTTATTTCTCAGTATTTTGTTCTTTTTGATTTAATTGTAAATGGGCTGTTATCTTAATATTTGTTTCTGATAGTTCATTTTTAGTATATAAAAATGCAACAGATTTTTGAGTATTGATTTTTAATTAGTTCTAGCAGTTTTTTGTTGTTGTTGGAATCATTATTGCTATGAACTTCCCTCTTAGAACTGCTTTTGCTTCATCCCATAAATTTGGTATGTTATATTTCCATTCTCATTTGTCTCAAAGTATTTTTTTATTTCTCTTTTGATTTATTTCTTGGCCCATTGGTTATTGAGTAGCACATTGTTTAATCTTTCTATATCTGTGAATATTCCAGTTTCCTTAGTGTAATTGATTTCTAGTTTCATATATTATGGTTGTTCACGCTTGATATTACTTTATCTTTCTTATGTTGATGATAATGTGGTACCTTAAAAAATTCCTGCTCCTTTACAGGAGCAGAACAAGTGCTTACTTCAGTGCAGGACACAAGGCAGTAAGTGCTCTTCATTAATGCCACAGATATTACAATTCTTTTGATGCACTTCACTCTGAGGTGTGGTTCAGAGTGGACTTACATTAAGAGAATATGCATATTGGGGCTCCAGAGGGTTTTATCACAAAGCGCCCATCATACAGGCTTATGATTATTGACCAGCCCTCATGATGAATTAAAGGATAGGTTGAAGGGATGAAATTCCCACATGCCCTCCAAAATAGGTGCCTGTCCTGTGTAGAAATTAAAAGATAAGTAATAAAATAATGAATTATTTTTTTTCTTCTCAGCCACTTTTTTACCATCATGAAAATACATAATGGCTACTTCTTAGAACTTAGTTTCTCAAAGTCATCTGCACTTAATCAATGACAAATAATTAGAAAAAAGATCTTTCTAATAACAAGATACTTTATTCAAAATCGCTTTCCATTTTTCACACACAAACCCACCTCCAGTTCCTCAAAAACATAGCAATTCTCTCTTCTGAGAGAATATCATAGTACTTTAAATTTTCCTGTGAGTCTCTTTATTTCTTTTTACTTCCAATTATTACATTTGAGGTTCAGAAAGTTATATTAACAGTGTATTAATATATTTGTTTTGGTAACAAGCTGTTCTTATTGTTGACACAAATGTGACACAAATGGTGCTCTAAACCCTGCAGCGTGAGCTCCTGGATGTTGTGGATAATAATGAATCAGCAGTGATCGTTGCCCCAACGTCCTCAGGCAAAACCTATGCTTCCTACTACTGCATGGAGAAAGTGCTGAAGGAGAGCAATGAAGGGGTGGTTGTATATGTTGCACCAACGAAGGTAGTACTCAAGTGATTTTAATTTTCTCTTTTATTCTTGATCCGCCTCTTTCAAAATAATGCATGCAGTCATGATTCTATTTCACTTCTTTAAAAATTTATGTACTTTCCAGTTTTATTTAGATATAATGGACATATAACATTTTATTATTTAAGGTGTCCGACATGATGACTCGATATATGTATATGCTGTGAAATGATCATAATAAGTTTAGTTAACATGCATCACCTCAAATAGTTACAGTTTTTTTTCTTGTGATAAGAATATTTAAGATCTACTCTCTTAGCAACTTTCAAATATTCAAGACAATGTTGTTCATTATTGGCCCCATGCTGTATATTATATCCCCAGAACTTATTTATCTTACATCTGGAAATTTGTCCCTTTTGACCTCCTCCTCCAGCCCCTGCCTCTGGCAACCACCAATCTGTTCAGTTTCCAGTAGTTTTAATTTATTTTTTAGCCTGCATTTTCTCTTTAGTTCCAGAGGCCAAAATAATACTTTCCTTAAAACCATTGGGAGGAAAAGTCTGGTCTTGCGATCTTGTCATTCAACATTATGAATTTACAGAAGTACCCACACCTCGCTGGGCAATGTTGAGTCGCTTAAGAACTTCATATTGCCTCTGCAGAGTTTATGGGATGTATCTAATCTGCTGTTGGGCCTTAGTGACTGCTATTTCTCAAGCCAGATTGTTCAGCCGTATGTCTAGAACTGCATAATGTTGAACTTAAAAACAAGATATGATTTTTGTCATTTAGGTGAAAGTTTGATTTTCAGGAAATATCAGTTTGGGTATCTTCATTCACAGCCCTTTGTTTTCAATGTGATTACAATTAAGAAAGGCAGATTTAGTTGGGATAACTGTAATTCTGCAGATTAGCATGAATTCAGACTCCATTTTATTTTCTAGGAAAATGTGTAGTGTTGAGTGACTTGCGGTCAGCTTCAGAACCAGATTGATCGATATGATTAGTTAAAATTAGCACTTTATATTTTAGTGTAGCTTTTTTCTTTTTTTTTTTCATGCTTATGAAAGCAGTAAGTGCTCATTGCTGGAAATTAATAAATTATATCAAGAAAAATTAAGCTTACTAGAAGTGGAATTGGCAAGTCAACACAATACATATTGCCAAATGACCTCTAAAACTTTAAATCCATTTTTATTTACACTGGCAGTATATGACAGTATACATTCTCTCATCTTTTCCCATGTTCCTATATCATTTTAAAAGTTTTTGTCATATTGATAAGTGAAAACTTTTACCTCATCTAAATTTGAATTTTTATTACTCGTAGTGATTTGGGCATCTTTACATATGATTTTTGGGCATTGATATTTATTCACGAACCATTTGTAGATGCATTTCCCTGTTATTTTTTCCTATGTGGAAAGGAATGTCTTTTTATTAATTTATCAGAACTTTGTATAATTAATATACTACTCTTTTTAAATTATAATGAATATGCTTTTATTTGTCATTTTGTCTTTTTACTATATTGTAGTCATATTAATGATAATATTTTATTAATATCTTTGTACAGGTAGATCTATCAATATTTTCATTTAGTTTTTCCATGTGTGCTCAAATATATAAAAATAAATAAAGATGTTCACTTTCTAGTATCTTTACGCTTATGTTTTAAAATTTAAATTTTATTTATGTGGAGTTTTTTTTCCACATGAAGTGTGAAATAGATGTTCATAGGTTTTCACACTCACAGGCTACATACTTGTTCCAGAGCATTGTTCTACCTATTCATGTTATATTCAAACTTAAGATGTCTGGGGGAAGTCCTCAAACATAAGAACCACAAATCTCCCTCGACTACCCCTTACTTGACTTTTCTTCTATAGCAGACTCACAGTTATCTTACAAGTATCCTTGGTAATTTGGATATCGGGGTTTTTTTTTCCTGATGTGTGGGCAACACTTCCTGTTTTTTTTTTTCCTTCTAATGAAGCCATTTTGTTTTCCCCATTTTACTTCAGGGTGAGGTTTATCGTTGAGGTTCACATGCTTATTTAAACATCTCAGAGCATGTTAATGTGTTTAGAGTAGGCGAGTATTGGAAGGGATACTAAGCTTTCAGCACTCGTAGCAGGACATATTTTCATAGTTCTGTTGTTCTCTGAGGTCTTGACTGTACTTTATTATGTGATAAATGAACCTCTTCTATTGTCAATCAGGCCCTCGTTAATCAAGTGGCAGCAACTGTTTACAACCGTTATACCAAAAATATGCCAAATGGTGAATCTCTGTGTGGTGTTTTTACAAGGGATTATCGTCATGAAACCCTAAACTGTCAGGTAGGATCTATTAATTAATACATATGTTATCAAATTGAATAATAGTACTTAAATGTCTTTTTCACTAGAAATTTAACATCTTCATAAGGCCTCATAGAAATAGTTTTCTTGAATTTACAAAAGGTGAAATGGCTTTAATGAAAATTTGATATTGTTACATTCCAAAGAGTGGGAAGTAGAACTCACCTTTTTAAAAGGACACTTATATTTTGATTTCTGATTTCAGTTATATAGTTCATTGCATCATCTTGGTTTACAACTCGATGTAAAATGATCTGAAGAACTCAATGTTATAAATATATTAACAAATACCGATTCCTAATCAGAATTACTTTTTCTTGATAAGTAGAATTCTCTTACTTTTCTTGATGAGTCGGATAGTCATGATAATTTAAAAAATATATTATGGGTAGAAAACTGGATGTTAAGTAAATCACAGACAGTTTTCCTCCTGTTAAACTCATAAAGAAACCAGTAAGACTAAACAAAAAGTGAAAATGTGATTATAGAATATTGTATGATAGACATGGAGATGTGCTTCCCAGATCATGTTTCAAGAAAGGACTTGCTGCCCAGATATGGGAGTGTGGTCAACACAAATGCTGGCTTTTAGTTCTCCTAGTTCTGGCTCCATTGTCCATACCATGTGACTGAGCTAGGCAGGGTTATAAACACTAGTCTATTCCAGCTTCATGTGGAATTGCTCTGATAGCCAATATTCACTCCAGAATTTTGAACCAGGTTGGCCAAGTTTTCATCAGGCCTATTTTGAAGTTTAGCTTCAACCTCTGCCCTATCCTGCTTCCCCCTACTTCCATAGTTGTTGATTCTTCACAAGGATTTTTCATTCTAAACTGTATCTCAGGGTCAGATTTTGAAGAAATAAACCTGTGACAATGAGTTTTTTCTATGTTTATTACTTTGAATGCTCATAAATAAGGATTTAAATTTCAAATATGATATTTTACCATTTTGACCTGTAAAATTACAATTTCATATGGTTCCAACTCATATATCACAATTTTAATGAAACATTCTCAGAAAAAATATTATATCCTATTTATCAGCTGGTATATTCAGGAGTTGTAAATCTATCTTATATTCTTATGTCTGTATGCAGTAAGTGTTTAAAAATTCTGTTTATACAATGTTATTATTTTTAGGTGCTTATTACAGTTCCTGCCTGCCTTGAACTTCTGCTGTTAGCTCCTCATCGCCAAACATGGGTGAAAAGAATCAGATACGTTATATTTGATGAGGTAGGTTTGGTAGTATTTCTCTGGGTTGGTTTCCTAGCATTCACAAATGCTATAATGAAGAACTTCAGTGCCTCAGGACATTTGCCCCTTTTTATGGGGATAACATTGGGTAGATACTTCCTTTTGAATGGTTTTCCCAGTGAATCATACTTAGCTTTTTGGTTCCATTTTCCTGTTGTGACTTAAAAGGGCATATCGGTGTATGCTGCAGAGCTCTCTGTATGGGAGAGGAACCTGTCATTTGGTGACTGCTGTTTCAGAGGAGCAGAAATAACCATCATGGCATAAATTTTCCTGGACAGATGTCAGAATCCATTCTTTGATCTCTAAAGCAAAGGATTTTAGGCTCTAATGATGATGTTACTTATGTAAGTTATTTTATCAGTCATGGTCCCAACTTCAAACAAGTGGCACACTCAAAATACATTCAGGAAGAATGTTTTCCAAAGGTATGAGTGAAACTATAAAGGTTTGTGCAGTAATTCAGAGCTATTAGCTTACCTCTAGACTTAAAGGGACAAGGTAAAGAAACAGTTACAGAAACTTGAAAGGAGATTCTGATTGATTTGGCCACATTTTGGGGGAGCAGTTACTTTAGTTGAGGGACATAGCTGACTCAAAGTAACCATATCCTATTGGAAAGGAGACAATAAGATAAAGACCTCATTCTTATTCTGTTCCCTTGGCCAAATACAATGGAACCAGAGAGCATTGGAGCCCTTTTGAAGTAGTCTGTGTAGGTTGGTTTCCCTTAGCAGAGAGAGCAGGGTAAAAAACAATGGAGAGTTATAGGGTCAAATAGAAAATATTTAGAAAAATTTTATAGCAGCGTTATTAGGAACATTTATTCAAAGACACTTAAAACATTTTAAAAGGATATATGTATATATACATACATATATATATACACATACATACATATATATACACACACACATATATATACACATACATACATATATATACACATATATATACATATATATACGTATATATACATATGTATATACGTATATATATGTATATATATATATGTAGTCTGTTTCATAAAGGAGAAAAGATGATGTCTACATTTAACTTAACTTTTCCTGTTGTAAACTTGGAGCTACCAAACAGGTTGTGCTTTTGATTTGTTCGATATTGATTTTGGGATAATCTATATATATTGCATCTTGAGGGTCTTGAATATTCCTTTTCGAAAAATAAATTCAACAACTTTGTCTTTGCAATCTAGAACCTTGAATTACACTGTAACCTCAAAACTCTGAAATGATATGTCATTTTTATATAAGGGTAAAGCTGAAAGGTTTTGAAGGCTAATATTTTTTCTGGTTGGGTCAGGGGAAAGTGCTACCTAGTACAAAGCATAAAGTTAATATTCAACAGTGTGGTATATTATTGACCAGGGCAAAGTCAAAGGGTAATGAAAAAATTTTAAATTATCTGGTTCTGATAGTAAGTCCTTCCCAGTTGATCACCAAGTGTCATAATTTAATTTGTTTAAAGAAGACCGCATTTGAGAATCCTCCATGAATCTCTTTCAATTTGCTTTATTTGGTCAAAAGACATCCACTTATTTATTCAGCAAGTATTTAAGGAGTACCTCTGCAGTTCCAGGCACTGTCGGTGCTGGGAATGCCCAGGTCTAAGGTCACAGAGTAATCGAGAAAAGGGAATTAATTAAGCACACTAATGACTATGCCAGCCCACATTGGTACATGTTGTGAAGAGAAAGAGTAGGCTGTCATGACTGTGATAATGGCAGGGAGATGGTAGGAGGACAGCTGTCTGGAATGAGCCATCAGAAAAGTCATTCTAATAGAGTGACATTAAGCCGAACTCTGTATAGGTTGAAAAGAGGGGATAAGAGAATCTTAAGCAGAGGGAACAATATATGTGAAATCTCTAAATAGGAAAGTTTTATTCAAGGAATAAAGAAAAGGCCAGTATGTCTGGGACAAAGTGACAGCAAGATGGGGAAGAGTGACCTGAAATGAAGCTAGAGAGGTTAGCAGGGGCCAAATTATGACAGGCATTTCACACTCTGTTAAGGAGATTATATTTTGTTCCACATGTAATGTCAAGATATTGAATATATTTATTTAGGGACTTGGCCTAATCTAATTTGTCTTTTAGACATATCATTTTGGCTATGATATGAAGAATGTATGGAGCGGGAGGGGAAGCTAGGAGAAAAAATCAGGATATTGTGTTAGTGCAGATGAGATGTGATGATGACTTGGCTGGCATTAGGCATGGAGAGAAATGCAAGATTACAAAGAAATTTTTGTAAGTAAAGTAAAGAGAAATCATTGAGAGATTGGTTATGGGGATTAGGGGAAACTTATGTGTAAAGATTTTCTATTGCCTGAGTTTGTCGTTATTTATAATATAATTAGCACGGTGGATTAAAGATAACAGGAAACTATGTATGACAGTATAGGTGTCCATGTCTTATTTTCATGTGCTATTTTAAAAATAACTTTAAGAGAAATTTTTGTCTTTAATAGGTCCATTGTCTTGGTGGAGAAATTGGAGCAGAAATTTGGGAGCATCTCCTTGTCATGATCCGATGTCCCTTTCTGGCTCTTTCTGCTACAATAAGCAACCCTGAACACCTTACTGAGTAGGCATTAGCTTCCAGTTTGGATAGAATGGTTATCTGTTTTGAACATTCATGCGTCATACTTTATATAAGGGTTCTGAAGAGTTTTATAAATTCCTAGTGAATTTGTTAATTTATCTGTGGATATTCAAGGAACAGAGTCTCTCTCGCACCCCCTGACAGGTGCTGAGCAAGGCCACACTCTATAAAGGAAAAGCAAGGACTCTCCCAGCCAGAACTGCAACTGAGTAGGAAATTTCCCGCACATCTCAAAAAACTTCACCAGAGTGATTGATTTATGTTCCTTTTTCTCTGTCCTTTACCAAGAAATAAAAATAAAATAGAATAATGACGCATTTTCCCAAGTGCCTTGAGATTTCTTATATTGTCCCACTTTGTAGATATTTAGAAAGATAACAAAGCCTTATTCATTGAAAGTCTCATGTCATTGGGCTAGATTTTTGCCCACTAATAATAATAATTATATCGAAGACTCCTATGTGCCAGGTACTATTCTAAGTGCTTTGCATATATTAACTTAATTTAAATGCCCAACAACCCTTATGATTTACTATTTCTATTACTACTATTATTATTTCCATTTTAAAATGTAGAAAATGAAGCCTAAAAAGATTAAGTGACTTAACAAGAGACACAGCTAGTAGTGAGGAGGTTGGGAGTCAATCTCAGGTAGTCAGGTTCCAGTGCCTGCTCCTTTAAGCATAATTTTTAAGACACAAGACATTTTCTTTATTTAAAATATTTTATATCACAGGAAGTGTTTCCATGTTTTGCCTAAATAATATGTACATTTATTTTTTAAGGTGGCTACAATCAGTAAAACGGTACTGGAAACAAACAGACAGTATAATAGAAAAAAATATTGCTTCTAAAAGAAATGATGGCTATCATGCCAATTTTCACAAAGACTACTTGCAAATGAAGCAGTCATATAAAGTTAGACTTGGTATGTTTGATATATTCATAAGGAGTTTTATCCTATACTTTAAAATTATTCCAGTCATTGTATGTTCATTCACTTGGGAATTCTTGCTCTTCATTTTTAGTGCTCCATGGAGATAGATACAATGATTTAGAGAAGCATATATGTTCAGTAAAACACGATGAGATTTATTTTGATCATTTTCACCCATGTGCTGCACTAACGACAGATCATGTGAGTAATATTTCAGCCATATTTGTTCTAAGTAATATAAATTATTTGTATATATCACAATGCAAAAGCTGCCTAGTTGATACTTATCAGAATTAAAGCATAGATACTGTATAATAGATATTTAACCTTAGTTTTCAAAGTAACAAGAATAACTATAGTTTTCATTGGTTCCTCCATGGTGTTTGGATCCACAAAGCTTAAAAATGACTGAAGTTTTTAACCTGAAGTTTTTTCATTAATTTTATTTATTCTTGGACGTTATCTTTGCCCATTTTCTTTCTTCTCAAAGACCATGTCTATCTGTCTACTTTTCTGAAACTAATTTTTAGTGAAGCTACAATTATATGTAGACAACACTTAGTACTTGTGATAATCTGGTCATAATGAATTAGGTTAAGCAAGAAGACACTTTTCGTTAACATGCCAATCAAAACTTGATTTTTTGGTAGTGAAGCAATAAAATGGAGATCTTAAGAGGACCTCATTTGGGATACTGAGGTTTGAGTAGAGGAAGATTTTTTGATTTTTCTAGCATATTTTTCTTCATTTCTCATCCTATTCCCAAGAATAGCCCATTCTAAATCTGGTTGCCTCTCAACGTGATAATTAGTCAATAGTTTGTCTTTCTTGCAAGATTTGGCAAGTTAAATATCATCTAAATTTTGTTGTCACGTTGTCTTCTTTTTTATTGTTTATTGGGTTGACTTTGGTTGATAAAATTATGTAGGTTTCAAGTGTACACTTCAACAATACATCATCTGTATTTTGCATTGTGTGTTCACCACCCAAAGTCAAATCTCTTTCCATCACCATATATTTGACCCCCTTTACCCTTATCTACCTCCCCTTCCCTCTGGTAACCACTAAACTACTGTCTGTGTCTATAAGTTTTTGCCTGTTTGTCTTGTTCATTTGTTGCTTTCACTTTTATATCCCGTATGTGACTGAAATCATATGGTTCTCAACTTTTTCTGTCTGAATTATCTGACAGTTATTAAGGCATATAAACTTTATTTAAAAGTTTGGCTTCCAAGGTCTTTTATGACCTGACCCCAAAGTCCTTTCTATTCATTCACTTGACATATCTTACCTGGATGCCCTCATGTTTTATATTGTTCCTGGAATATTTCCCCGCAGATGCCAAATATCAGTTGTCCTAATCCTGGTTATCTTTTATGACTCTTCTAATGTGAAACCACTTCAGAAACCACCTGTGACTTTTTTATCCAGATGTAATTTCTCCGTAGCACCTTATTTGTATTTCTTAAACGACAGAAATCATGGCCAGCTTACTACCAAGTTGTTCACATGCTTGTCTTCTTTATTGTACTAGAATTAACCCCTTGGAGACAAATTATGTGTCCTTACAGTTCCTAACACACTGCTATGTATATAAAAGGTGCTTAATAAATGTCTGTTAAATAAAGATAGCCAGACTGAGTTTGCACTTACTTTGTATCCTAAGAGTTTTACATAATTTGTCTCCTTTAATGATCACAATGATTTCGGGATGAACGCCTTATTAATATTCCCAATTTACAAGGAAAGTGAGGCACAGAGAACTCGAGTAACTTACTGTTGCACCATTAACTAAGTTGTAGGGCCCAGGTGCAATCTCAGATTGATTCCAGTATTCTGAATGGTCTGTTGAAGAAATACCTGAATGAGGGAATCAATGAGAATCACTTTATAGGTTTTGGGCTATGATGCAATGGCTTCTCAGAACAATTGAATGAATCCTAATGATGCTGATTTTCTAATAGGATTTTAGTATAGAAGTTTCTCTTTTGTGTGGCAATGGCCTAATCCAAACTCTAAATAAAACTAAAATTCGGACAAAATTCTAGCGACCTAAGTCACACCCTAAAATTAGAATATAGACAACAATCCACATATAAATAATTGAAGACCCCTTTCTCTTTCCCCCCTCCTTTTCTCTCCTTTCTCCGTCATTACCTGGCATTTTTAAAACAACGTAGTATTTTTAAAAATTATTTATTTTGCATGGGATGGTTCAAGGCTGGTTATCTTTAATTAGCAGCAAGCGCAATGGTTTGGAATACTTGGCAAGATTAGCATTTTGGTCTCAGTGCCTTTTCTCTATTTTCAGTAGCTATTAATGGAGTAACTGGAAAGCAGTGGAACTGCTATGTACTCTGATCTCACATGACTTTTGCAAAGGTCATGCTGTTGTATTAATCTTCTAAAGACTTTTGGACTTTTGCAACAGGAATACAGGATGAACAAAGACAAAGGCTTGGACGTTATTGCATATGTTTTGACAGCTGTGTGTGTAGCATGTGTTTATGTAGGAGGCTTTCTAAAGTAGCAGTGATAAAAAGCAAGTACATTTTTTTCCAAATCAGTAAATAATCATTGTATAAAATGATTAAGATTAATCACTTCAGATTAAGATGAAAGAACTGAGTTGCAAGAAAAAGCGTAGTCAACTGTGGCAACATAAAGAAAAGGACCACCCACCTTGGTCGTGTCCTCTATAGCTCTGCCGTAGAAACGGTTCTAGAAGGGAAGATGCGGGGCAGAATGAGTGAGCTGACCTTGATCCAACTGAGGTGAGGGATTGCCTCCGATCCATATACTGTTTGTTTCTGGCAAAAAGTGGGATTTGGCCTTTGCCACCAGTTATGCCAAACAGGAACAGCTGCTGGCTCCTGGGGAGCGCTCAGCCCCAGAAAGTCCTTGAGAGAATTGTTGTCTGTCTCTGTTCAGCATGGATCAAGGCTCACTGTCACCTATGGAATTAGGGACAATGCAATTTCTACAACTGACATCATGGTATAATACTATTGTGTTTTAAAATGAAGGATGATACAAATCTGTACCATTTCAAAAATTAAATTTATTGGGGTGGTATTGGTTAATAGCATTATGTAAGTTTCAAGTTTACAATTCTGTAATACACTATGACCTTTTACTTCCCTTCCTTTTCTACATAGGCTGGCTCAGTTTTTGCCAGCTTATTAGTTATTGTGTGGTGGAGAATAACTGAATTGAATTCCCAGGTTTTAGCCATAGATTTGTTAAATTAATTTAAAAAATTAACTGTAAGTTGATTAATCAATTACATTGATAGTTGAGGCATCAACTATGCACCAATTATTTTACTAGCCTAGTGCATATACTATCTAATTTAGTTCTTACAACAAATCTATGTCACATCCAGAATTGCTCTTCATTTGAGAAGTGAGGAAACTCAGATTTTTGTCCAAGGCTAAGAGACTTAAGAAATCATAAGCACTCTAGTTACCAAAATGAAAGATTTAAATCTTAAAAATTATGAAAATCTTTTATTTTGCTTTTGTTAAATTTAGGTAAAATAAGTTACCACTATCAAGTAGTAATAATGACATTCAAAAATAATATATTCATTTACTATTTTGGCATAATGTGGTCCTTACTCTCTTGCTAGCTTTCAGTGCTCAAACTGACAGATGCTAAATGACAATTCCATGTAATTATTTGCATCCTACATTTTTTACAAGCTTAATTCAAAGCCTAATTGATTTTTAATTAAAATATATTTGACATATAACATTGTGTAAGGTTAAGGTGTACAACATGTTGATTTGATTCATTTACATATTGCAATATAATGGTCATCGTACCTTAGCTAAAACCTCTATCAAGTCACATAATTATTTCTTTTTTGTGGCAGGATAATTAAGATCTTGTCTCCTAGCATGTTTGATGTTTATAATACAATATTGTTGTCTATAATCACTACATAGTGCCTTAGATCTTCAGGATTTATTTTATCTACTAGTTTTAAAAGTTTATGACATGTGCTGATATATTTATCCTGTTTGATTTTACACTAGTCTGTAAGGAAGGAACACAGATATTTTAATTTCTATATTATGGATGAGGAACTAGCATTTCTAAGTTGAATTAGAACTAGATTTTCTTATTTAAACTCTATTGTACTTTCCAGTCAACCAATTTGTTTTTCAACCATGTTGTGTTTGGAATGGCTTTTTTAGCCCCAAATTTCCAAAAATGAGTTTTGTAACTTATTAACAGCTATTTACTAAAACGAGTATCCTATTTTAAAATAATTTTGAACAAATCTGCATACTCTAGTCTCTGCTTTGAGATTTAACGTTTCCAATCGGAAACCTTGAAAAAGCCTATTTATTAGAACACCTATGAAAACACACACACCCTTTTCTTTTGAAGAATACCTATCAGCATCTCAGAGATTATGATTTCATGGGCAATTGATTCATAACAGTAGTGGTTGAAACCAGTAGAAAATACTACAGTGCAAACTTTTTGAGAATTCAGATGTTTTATTTATGCTTTAAAATGTTTATGGAAATACTAATGGCACACATATCCACAAAGCTTAAAGAGGAATCAAGTCAGTCACCTGGGGGAGAAGTTTCCTTGGGTACTTCAAAGTGATCTGAGAGTCTTAGTCTTAAAGTTGACCCAACTCTGATCTTACAAGTTAAGCAAATAAAACTTGCCCCCTGTCCTGGCTCGGTACTCAAAGGCAAAAAATCATATTAGGAATTAAAACAATTTCAGTTTCAGCTGCTGGTTGGAGGTCTTTTTTCTTGTCCAAACTGAGTCCGCAAAAATTTTAGCTTTCCTGTACTCGAGTTTGAATTGTAGAGGCAGTTCATAAAGAAGTAGCCCAATTCAAAGGTCTTAGGAAATAATACAAAACCTTCTGGAGGCTTTTTAATTTTTTTATTTTAGTAAATTGGGGATACTCTTGGTTAGTATTTTGTTTGCATTTAGCACTTATCAGCCTTCAAACATTTTAGTTAAGGTCTGTTTTCAATGTCTTTGGGTTCATGGTCGTGTCTATGAGACAAAGGATAGAACATAGAAAAAATAAAAGAAATTTAAATTTTTCAATTTATTTTAAATGTAGATTGAAAGATATGGATTTCCTTCTGATCTTATCCTTTCACCTCGAGAAACTGTCCAGCTTTATGACACCATGTTTGAATTCTGGGAAAGTTGGCCCAGGGCCCAGGTAAATAATAATTGTGCAATTAATTCAAATTAGTTCTATTATAGTGGTTGGTAACACTGCTGTTCAGAGAGACAAAGTCTCACCCTTTCTAATCACTTTCATCTGATCTTTTTAAATTGTCAAAGGACTCTTTCCAAAATACAATTGTTCCTTTTCAGACATTATTCTTTCTAATATTTCATGTTTTAGTTTAATGGGATGTAATGGCACTGAATTTCTGAAAATGTTTCTTCTTTCAATTTCTGAGATACTGTAATACTTTAGTCTCCTTTTACATCTAAATGGAGGATCGAAATTCCTCCATTTTCTTGCCTTGTACTCCCCTTCTTTCTCTATGCCCTAATTGCTGTCTGTTTTCATCTGTTTGGTTTTGCTCTGCATTCTTTCCTTTGAAGACACCATCCACCTTAATATGTTTATGTACTAGAAACTGCAGGGAGATAAAAAAAAGTTCAACAGTTTGTATTCTCAAGAAGTTTGTAATGCTGTTAACGAAATGCATAATTGAGAAATATCTTTGGATTTTCTTGCATGGTTTTATTTAATTTTGTGTTATTTCTTTTCAAGGAGTTGTGTCCAGAAAACTTCCTTCATTTTAAGAATAAAATAGTCATTAAAAAGTTGGATGCTAGAAAATATGAAGAGAGCTTGAAGGCAGAATTAACAAATTGGATTAAAAATGGCAATGCAGAGGAGGTAATTTTTACGTTTTTGGTGAAGCACGCTGTCTTCATTGTTTTCTTGAGTTACATTGTTCAGTCATTACCATTTTATTTTTCTTTTTGAAATCTTCCATTTTCATTTTAGAATTTCAGGCTGAGCACAAACTCTAGTGATTCTGAGATAGAATAAAACGAGAGAAAGGAAATTACTCTTTGTCACATCCTCTGTGCTTTCTAAAACATGTGCCAGAAGCTACTGGTTCCTGTTAGATATAACAGATAAGAATAGAGGGTCACTACCCGGAGTTGGTGTCCTTGATACTGTGACAGTATAGACATTGAGATCACAGTAATAGTAACTGAGAAAAATTTTTTGCTCCTTTATTTATTATTTTGTCTTAGATTTTTTTCCTTTTGTGATTTTTATTTCAGTTTGTAGAAACTGTATGTTAAATCCTCAACCTGGGGTCATATAAGTTATGCATATTGATTTTAAGTAAGTTGATGGTTTTTATATTTTCAAATTTGCTTTATTGCCACATGTTGAAGTTTCTGATTTGGGGGCGGGGAGAGTGACATATGTTAGACTTTTCTCATGTGATTTTTTTTCTATTATATTTTAACTGAGATAACCTTCGCCCTATTCAGACGTATCATACAATTAATTTATATTTCCTTCTGCTTATTTTGTCATTAAAAATTTTTTACAATGTATTTGGCAATGATTTTTTCTAAATGACATGGAGAAAAACTGATTTACCCCACCTCTTGCCATAGTGGAACCAGCATCATTTACTGAATAATCCTCTTCCTGACTGATTTGTGTTCCCTTAAAAACTTGCATGTTAAACTACATGTATGTACGTGTGTGTGTGCAATACTATCTTTTTGTTCTCTAGCGTATTAGTGTATTGATTTGTATATTTCTTTGATGGTTCTTTGTAGTTTTATAATATACATCATTATTATTCTTATCATATTATTTTAAAGAACCACAGAAACATAGAATAGGCAACAATGAAAATATTTTAGCCAAAAGTAGTAATTCCTTTGTTATGCAGAACTTTAAAACAAATCATTTTTTATTTATTGTTACAGGCCAAAATGGTCCTGAGGAATCTTAGTCCAAATTCGGTTTTTGGTTCAGAAGACATGGAAAAAATGTTTCCACTTCTTGTTGAAAAGCTAAGAAAAATGGAAAAGTTGCCAGCACTGTTTTTTTTGTAAGTCACTTAAATTAATTTGTTTTTATTTGTAATTTGTATTAGACTCATTCCTTTAAGTTGAAGATATTTTTACTAACTTTACTGTTATAAGGTAGTATTCATTACTATTTTTGGTGCCCATTTGTTGTCAGAATGCATATTAAATATACCCCTTTCTAGTTTAATTCTTTTTTTCCTAGTTTAATTCTTAATAAAATGTTTTTACTAATGATGTTTACTTATACAAATTACCTTCTTTATGTAGTTCTCTTCTCCATTTCTTGTTTCTTTTTACTATTGTGTTTTTATCAAGGTCCTGTTAAATCCCTAGGTTCAATAAGTACCTAGGTTTAGTAAATACACAAGTTCTTTGAAAAACAAAGTGAATGTTTATGCACACAAGTATCCCATATAAAATTAAAGTATCCTTACAATATGCTAGAGTATTTATTGGTGGAGTTTTTTGTTGTTTCCAATTTATAATCATGAGAACTATAACTTACAGGCACTAATACTTTGCTAAATTTTATATTGCCATAGCATAAAATAGCTTAAAGTTGAATGTTAACAGCCCAGTTTTTGATAAAGTATAATTTATTAAATGAATAACATATGAATAATTTATTAAATGAATAACACTATATATCCTAAATTAACCTTGATCACATATTTTGGATCAGAATAGAATGTTTTATTTACTTTAGACAATTTCACACTACTTTAAGCCATGAAAGCTTTATATAAGGCCACAGAATCTTGCTCAGGTGGCAAAGTTTAATGAAATTTGTCTATGGCTATGCTACCCTGAACAAGCCTGATCCTGTCTGATCTTGGAAGCTAAGCAGGGTCAGGCCTGGTTAGTACTTGGATGGGAGACCACCTAGAAAGACCAGGTGCTGTAGGCTTTAAAAATAAGAAAATGAAAAAGAAACTTGTTCACACTTAAGCAGACATATAGTAATGACTCATCATTGGTGGTGCTTATTTAAAACAATGATAATTAAATGTATGTTGCATTTTGGGGATTGCAATAAAATTGTTCCTTTTACCTTTGTTGTTGAAGCAAGCAAAATACATTTCTGAACTACCAAGAAGTTATTACGGCTTACCTGCTTTACTTCCAAGCATGGCTTCAGATTTTAGCTAGAAACAAACATAATTCAGTACCTCTGGGATATTTCTGAAAGCCTAACTACAAAATAAAAACACCAAAATGACTGTATTCTTTATTCATATATATGTATACAAACTTAAGATATTTAAAAGTAAAATATTTGCCAAAAACATCAAAGGTTTAGTTCTGCTTGAGGAGTTGAACATTGCCATGTCTTTATGAAATTTTGGGTTCTCTACAAACGTACTATTAAATCTTTGATCTTATACGGTTTGATTTAATCTTAAGTAGCCTCAGAATACCAACAAACCCGAGGCTTTGTCAGATTTTTGTGAAAATATAAAAAATAATAGCATACATGTCAACCTTCTCCAACCTGGTCTCTGGAAAAAAATGGGTGGAGCACGGTTAGTGTTTACTGACAGTATCAGCGTGTGCTTAAGAGCACACACGTAATGGTCAGGCCCAAGTTTGAGAGCCCTATGAGGATAAAATTCGTAAAGATGGACATTAAAACCTCAACAGGTATGTCAGGGTGATAGCTGTAGATATAAATATAATTGCATTCATTTACAATATTGTTTTCAAAGCAAGCATTTTTTTCATGTTTACAGATTCAAGTTAGGAGATGTAGAACGGAGTGCTCTAAATGTGAGCAATTTCCTGAAGGAGAAGCAAGAGAGAGACAGGCCTCCCAAAGCTGATAAAGAAGCCTATGTCATGGCTAACAAACTTCGAAAAGTTAAAAAATCCATTGAGAGCCGAAAAGCTATGTAAGTATTTAACTAAACAAATTGGTGGTTAAAAGGTTAAAACACAATTCCCTGTAGGAAACACACATCGAGTGTCCTACAAAGAAGTTCTAGTTATTGCCTATGTTTGTTTGCTGATAGATACAAATTGAGTAAATTTGAGTGAGAGAATAGGACCATAGAAAGTGACCATAATATTTATGTATTCCTTAGTTGCATAAATCGGTCTCATTTAGGACTTGGGAGAGGCAGGACCACAGCCTGTGAGCATTGGTAGATCATCTACCTGACATAATTATTTCTCAAAGTAAGTACATCTTGGATGCCTAGTACCTCTTACTCTCAGTCAGCCCTCAGAAGGCTTAAAGAAAGTCAACCCATATTGTCTTGGGTCACAACATAGCAGTGTCACTGACATGCCATCATAATCACATCAGTGACATAGAATGAGCTTGGGAGTGGATTGAAATGCCAATGTTATGTTTGGCAGAACTTTGCTCTTTTGTGTCCTCTTCCTCATTCTCAGTGACTAATTCTGACAACCCTAGATCCAGAATGTTTATTTCCTTTGTTTTCCTCTCCATCTTTAGTTGCTGCCTGATTTAGACACTCATTATGTCTTCCTTGAAGAGGTCTTTTTTTTTTTCTGGTCCCCAGAGCCTTAGGTTCACCACTCTTCAATCTAATTAACATGATTTTGTTAACGTTCAAACTGATTGAATTATCCGACACTCAGTAGTCTTCCTTGGTTAGATGATGAAGTCTAAACTTCTTGACTTTTGTTGGTAGGATAACATGTTTTGGACTTGGCCTACCTTTTTTGGTTTTGCTCTTTACCACTCCCCTCTAACAATACTCAGCATTTATGATTCTCCTTACATGGATTGTTCATCTACCCCTATGCTTTTTTCAAGATATGACCCATCTGCCTTCAGTGCCTACTTTCTGCTTGTCCCCAAAGCTTATTATACTCATAATTTTCTGTCTCTTCTCTGGGTCTTGCCCTAATTCCCGCAGTTAAACTTAGTGCCCTTTCTCCTGTGCTCTTGCTTACTCTCAATATTTAGTAGATCAATTATTATAATGTATTGCTGTTGTTTTTATATGTTTTTCTTTTTCTTAAATTATTAGCTTTTTTACAACAGCGACCATGTATTTTCTTTTTATCCCCAGTGCTTAGCATATTGCTAGGCAGGTAACAGTTGTTTCATAAATATTTCTGAATGAATGGTAGATACTTCCCTCAAAGTGGAAACTGCTTCTAGATCTTCTCTGATTGAGATTTCTCAAATAATTCTAGGGCACCCATGAATTTGCTACTGACTCTTCTTATCTTTCCTCTGCCTATTGTGCTGTTTCCCTGGAAACAATGGAAAGTGAAAGCCAGAGACAACATCGGAGGTGGAAGACTTTTCAGTAACTGATCTGATTAGATTGCTTTTCTTCAGAACACTAGGAGACACCATTTCAACTTGAATTAATGACCAACGATTCAAGCTATAAAAATATAAAGAATGTTTAAAACCTTGTTCAGCCCCATCACTACACTGAGGGTGTGAGGGGGCCTTGTGCTTTGGAGAACAGCACTCTGGCCCTCCTCCATCTGTATCCATTCCCACAAACTTGTGAGTTAGTAGAGCTTAGCAGGTATGCCCACCTGGAGCTCACTCTCACCCTTTTAAATTCCAAGTTGTTATGGAGCTATATTTGTCAAGGTAGGAGGATGGAATGTAATAGTTGATGGCTTGTAACCTTGATTTAAAAGTATGTGGTCCTCTATTAGTACTCTCTGTCCCACGCTCCACAAATGTTAGGAGTAGGCCTTTCCGTAGTTGGATTCTCCCCTGAAGTAAGGGTAATGTTATTTGGAAGTGAGAATACTTGATGACGAGATACAATTAAGCTCATCTTCTCATATTTGGACTTGTCTTATGTGTATACTTAAGAGACAAACTGAAAAATCTAAGAAAGAATAAGTCATCTGGATATCTGTAAAAGGCTATTACACTGAGGAGTAATGGATAATACAGTAATGGATAATAACACAAAGTCTATACCAGGTTTTATGGAAAGGTGTCTTAGGTCAGATTCCTCATTTGCACCTGCTGAGATGGAGGTACCTGTGTCAGTAATTTATTGAAGGGATGTGCTCATGCGGGACTGTAAAAAAGTAAGGGAAGCAAAAGAGAGAAGGTGAAGATTAGCAAGGATGTGGATGTCGCTAGAATAATGCCTGTGCCTGGTCTAACAGAGAGCTAGAGACACCACAGAACTGTCCCAATTTGAGTCCAGGTGGCTGATTTTTGTACCTCCTGTCAGTCAGTTACTGGCTGTGGGCCACCTCCCCATTCCCAAGAGAGGTTATAATCTCTCAGGCATTTCCAGGGGGCTCTTGTCAATTGAAGGCAATTCTCTCAGGAATGCTGTGGCCAAGAACCCTTAGCAACCAAACTCAGAGCAGCTGTAGGACCAACCTCAAGGAGAAAAGGAGAATGGCCTGCAATTGGCAATGTGGAGCAAAGAGGACGCCTACCTCACCTACTAGCCTAGTTTTACAAAGAATGAGAAAGAGGAAATGATCATCACTTTAGCAAATGGCACCACTTTAGCAAGGGGAAGCGAGGTCATCTGGGAGAACTGGATTTGGCAAGAAGGTTCCTGATAGCAAGAATGGAAGGAAACATTCAGAAAAAATATGGGTGCATAGGAGAATTTTTTGATAGGAACAACATGTTCCAGTGGCCAATGAGGAAGTGCCTCAGAGGAAGAAGACTGAATCAGGCTAGTACAGATGTATATAGGAGTGAATGCCTGGTGGTGAGGAGAATTTGGGAAGTTTGGGTTTCCTTTAGTGGCCAAATTTGACTATTCATTACTTAAAATTTATTTTTATGAACAGAGATGAAAAAAGCCAGAAGAAGCCCAGAAAAATTGATCAAAGCCTAATTCATGAAGCTGAATATAATAATTTACTCAAGATTCTAGAGAAGAACCTGGCAATCTCTCAGGAGTACACATATGCGGATCAAAAAGCAGTGGACACTGAGGTCAGCACTTCCAATGAAACAGTCCTCCAGGAAATTATTTCACTCATCAGCCATCACTTTTCAGTGATAGTGTTGAATGTAATAACTAAATACAACCTCTACCATAGACATCTCTGTGTATGACCTCCCGGCTACACATAACTCTTGAGGGCGCTACAGAGCATGTCTGAAAAGGACAGGATTAGCATTTATGGATTATTTCCTGCTTATTTACAATTAGCCCCTGAGAGTCCCTGCCCTTTCATTATTTGTTTCTGTGATACTGTTTTTCACAGCCTGAATTTTGGACTTCGATCTCATGTGCCTCATTTGAATATTTGGGTACCTGTGGTCAATATACTTTAAGATAGGCAGAATTTCTCAAAATCAGAGGCTTTCTTTATTATAGTCAAAATATACCACCATAAAGGTGTTGAAATATCTACAAATAGTATGCCATTTCTTCTTTAAAACTTTTTTTTTTTTAATAAAATGATTCACACACGGTAGATAAATTCGAAAATATAAATTCGTAACAGTAAAAATCAATTAGGTCATTGCCCTTCCGGATGAACTTTTTATCTTTTATTTGCAGATACACATACACACA
The DNA here is from genome assembly GCF_902729225.1 of Pteropus medius. Lineage (NCBI taxonomy): Eukaryota > Metazoa > Chordata > Mammalia > Chiroptera > Pteropodidae > Pteropus > Pteropus medius. The sequence goes on from NW_024346667.1 coordinate 17,657,264, forward strand.
AACATATACACACGCACACACACACACACATATACATATACTCTGTTGTGAACATGAATATGTTCTTTTGTAAACTTCATGATCTCTTTTTAATAACCATGTACTTAGATCATTCTTTTAATAGATCCTTGATATTCCATTGTATGGATGACTATACAAATAAAGTGTTTTTTGCTTTTAGATACTTAGGGATTATTTTTCTTTTTCTCCTTATTATAAGCAGTGTTTATTTTTGAATATATAACTCTGTACACAAGTGGATTTCCTCTTCAGGGTATAAATATTTTTAAGGCCATTTGTGACCAATTTACAGTGAAAAGTAAGCATTCCCAGACTACATAGAGTAAAGAATCTGCTCTTTCTTTTGGGAGAACTCATTTTCTCCTGTCTTCTTCTTCTTCTCCCTCTCTCTCTCTCCCCCCCTCCCTCCCTCTGCTCCCGCAAGGCTCCAGGAGAGAACTGACCTTCCTCAGAGCAGGAGCAGGTCTGACTGTCACACCTCCTCTGAATGTTTTATCTGCGGCTTTGTCAGTACTTCTTACCCCTGAAGCTGGGGTGGGGGTGAGGGTGGCGGAGGCAGTACTGAAACAGTAAAAGCCTTCCTGCTCAGAAATTTGGGAATATTTCCTATAGTTACTGTTGCCGCCCTAAAATGTTCTTTGTACTCATGTTGAGTTAATGTCAAACAGTTGCCTCACAGACCCAAATTATTACATAATTTGCCTGTTCTTTTCATTTATACATATTTTATTCTGATTTAAATTAAAATGAGATTAAAAATTATCAAAATCCCTAAAACTCTTGCTTCTTTTAGACTTTGAAGATGGTGTTTGATCGAGTGAAATTCACAAGAAAAGGTGAAGAACTGAAGACTTTGGCTGAGAGGGGTATTGGATATCATCACCGATCTTTGAGCTTCAAAGAAAAACAGTTAGTTGAGATTCTTTTTAGGAAAGGATTTATTAGGGTAGGTAAATTTTTTCATTCTAAAATGTGAAGCTATGTCTACATAAAGCTGAATACTGAAGAAAAATAAAAAAAATAACCACTTTTTTCCTCATCTAATTATATCTTTTTTATGACCCTTGATATGACTGCATATTTCCCCATCTCATTTAATTAAGGGAGGGAGTTTGAAGTATATCACTCAGTTTATCTCTTTTTCACAAAATTAAAATAGTCCCTAAACAGATATTTTCTCAAATATTTTGATAATGGAAATTACCTATGCTGATCTTAGAACAGCCCTGTTCCTTTTTATTTATAGTATCTGGGGAATTTTCAGCTGTTCATATAATTTTGGTTACAGACATTTTTTCATGGGCTTGGACAACATTTATGATAGTGTTTTGATGGGATCTTTTTTCAATGTAGCTGAAATGAGAGCAAGAATGTATCACTTCCTCAGTGTGCACTGCATATCTTGGCAATGTTTTTAGATGTGTCATTCCTAAAAGCTTTTTCTCCTATCACTGATAATTGTCAGGAAGAAGATTACCTGAAATAGCTTGCAAACCAAACTCTTGTTATGTTTTCTCTAGTGTGTCTCATGAGAATGCATGAGGACAGTCTGGATAAAGTCACAAAGAGGGTTTATATAATTTCCTAATTAATTTAGATCTTGAGTAATATTTTAAAATAGACCCTGACTTTTTCAAATTATCCGTATTAGACTTTTTGCATGATATACATTATATTTGTTTATGTTTCTGTGTGTGTGTGTGAGAGAGAGAGAGAGAGAGAGAGAGAGAGGGAGGGAGGAAGAGGGAGATTGATTCTGCTACTCTGGGTAGTATCTTTTAATCTTAATAAGTAAATGTTGAGGAAAATCTGACACTATGATTAAAGGGTAAATCTGTAATCTGGAAAACCCCAAATATATCATTAATAACTTTGCTTAGCTTTTCTCTTAACTAATAGCAAGTTATTATTTATTTTAAAAGTCAATAACAAAAGATAAAATCTACACGATTATGAATTGAGAGAAAAAGACACATATTTTGATATCATATCTTGTGTCTGAAATGAAGCCTGTTAAATAGTAGTTGCTAGATCACGCTAGAAAAAGTACTATGGAAATTGTAATAGCTTTGTTACAAAGAATACATTTTCAGAAGGTATTTATTCTAATTATATTCTCAATTTAATGTTCTCACTTTTCCCACTTTTGTTCTTATCAATGACCTTTAGATAAATGGTTAATAATAAATGGCATGTTGGATTTTGACAAATGTATGGATCTCTGTTACAGAATAATTAGAGAAAATTGCCTCATATATTTAACTATTAACATTAACCATGTCATATAAAATAATTAATGCAAAAAGAAAGAGAAGACAGTTAGAAATAGCCAGCATTATATGAAAAAATAAGCAAAAGTGGATTATTTAGGAAACTTTACATTTTGCCTTACTCCTTTTCTGATCAGTTATCATTGCATTTCAGGGGAGAAATGAAACTTTATTTTTCTCTTATTACTGAGATACATTATTACCAAAGAAATGGCTTTCACAAATAAATTATAGTGATGAAGTGGGCAATTGTCCAGAAGAGGGTTTGTAAAAGTATCGTTACACTGCCATAGGAAAATTCCCTTCCTAGTCATTTATTAAAAATTATTTACTGAACACCTGTCTTGTGCCAGGTTCTCTTCTCAGCATGGAGATATGATGCTGAATGGGGCTCGGAGTCTGATGCAGGACAAGTAAACAAATAATATTACCTCAGGTAGTCATTAATGCTATGAAGAGAAAAACTATAGGGTAGGGAGAGAAATGATGATAGGGGTGGTTATTTTGGATATGGCAGTCTGAAATTTCTCTTTGACATGTGAGCAGAGAACTAAACAAACCAAATAAACAAATATTTGGGAAAGAATATTACGTGCAAGGCAGAGTGACTGATACGGACCTGAGTGGGGAACGTGCTTGGTGTGTTTGTGAAACTGCGAGAATATCAATGTGGTTATCCCCCACTTCCCCACTGTGGTTTAGTTGAAGTTCAAAGTTCATTAACTATTCGGCGTTCTCTAGAAATTCTGTTTTATGAGGTAATTGTTTTATTCTCTTTCTAGGTGGTGACGGCTACTGGAACACTTGCTTTAGGAATCAATATGCCTTGTAAATCTGTGGTGTTTGCTCAAAACTCAGTCTATCTTGATGCTTTAAATTACAGACAGGTATTGTGGTGTGCATAAATTCTCTATTGCATTACTAAAATATGGCCATAAAATAGTAAAAAAAAAAAAAAGTGAGCCTTTAGCTTGCAAACATGCTGCAATTTATAGGCTAGCACACCTTGACATTCATTTTTAGCTGTGGTATAATGAAAAGCACATGAGTTTGGGATTATGTGACCATCACTAACCAGATATGTGACCTTGGTGAGATATCTAAACTACCTGATCTTTCTTATCTCTAGAATAGGAATAATCATACTATTCCACAGCATTTGCAAGAATTAAATGAAGTGATCTGTAGGGAAGATGCATGTTGGCGGTGCTCCTTAAGCATTTGCTCATCCATTACCTGTGCATGTGATTTTATGCTGTGGAGTTTTATTTAATGCTTTTCTTTTCTTTGCTCCTGATACACAATCTGTTACCAAACCCATTTCATTAGTCTCCTGCAGTGGTATTTAACTTTTTCCTTTCAATGTCTTTTCCACTGTCTTTCACCATACATTCTTGGCCTGCATGCAGTGTGGCTTGTCTTCATACGGTTTTCCTGCTCAGGAATATTTTATGAATATTTTTGGTAGTGGCATCAAACTTAGATATATCAGCATATATTCAAGTTTTTTTCAAAATGCCCCCCTCTCTTCCCTTCTAAACACTTCTTATTCCCTTATAGCCCCTGTTCCTACCCAATACAGCATCCTTATTTCTCATCACTTTACCAACTCCTGTCTCTTTTTATTTCTCCTCGTGCTTCAGTGCTGTGCATGAACTCTCCTCCCACATCAACTTTGAGATCCTCATATTTAGGGCTCTGGGGCCAGAGTGTTATGTTATTTCAGACAATGAACTTGGGAGTCAAAATGTCAGGGTTTGAATCCTGGATCTCCCAGACAACTTCCTGGTTGCTTGACCATGGGCAAGTATCTTATATTCCCCATATGCCAGTTTATACACTGTAAAATTGGGTTAATGATTAGATTCACCTCATATAGTTGTTGTGAGGTCTGCATAAAAAAAATGTAAAGAACTTAGCACATTCTAAGCACTTAACTAAGAACTAATATAACTTCTGTAAAGTTTGTTCTTAACTTGCTTTTTACAAGTTGCGTTTCTGAATTTTATCTTACTCGTGTATTTCCTCGGTTTATGTACAGTTTTTATGATGATTTATAACTTAATACACACGTGTATGAGAGAGAGTGAGAAAGAGCTGAGGGAGGGGCAGGTGGGAAGTGAGATAATTGGTATAATAAGTTCCTCTGTTACTGAACATGAAATCATGGTCTAGTCTTCTTGTTTTTTTTTTGTTTTTTCTATATTTATACAAATTACTAACACAATTTTTGCATGAAAAAAGTATGTAATAATGATAGACGTCTTATTTCCATCTCTGTCATAGCTATGGTAAATTTCCTAAGTGAGTGCTACATAGTTGGATTTTAGTTTCAGTTATTTAATGGTTGGACAGATGCCCAGTTCATTTGTTCCAATCAATATGAAGGCTTAATTCTACATGTGATGGAGAAAGTATTTAGATAAGCTTTACACCGTGATTCTATTCTGTTTCCAGATGGCTGGGCGTGCTGGAAGACGAGGTCAAGACCTGATGGGAGATGTATACTTCTTTAACATTCCAGTGCCCAAAATAGAAAAACTCATAAAATCCAATGTTCCTGAGCTGAGAGGACAGTTCCCCATCAGCATAAGCCTGATCCTGCGGCTCATGCTCCTGGCATCGAAGGGAGATGACCCAGAGGATGCCAAGGCAAAGGTACTGTGCTTGACATTGTCTAAGGTGAGGTGTTCATTACTGGCCCGGCTGCGGTCTGGTCTGCTGTTCTTTCAGAAGTCTGTAGCAATAACTTCCAGCTTCATCAGTCTTTAATGCTTTGTTAATATCTCGACTGATAGAGGACTAGGGGTGGAAGAAGAGAATAATAATTAGTATTGTTCGTCTCCTCTATTGGTCATAGAATTTGTGGCTGGATGAGCACTTGAAACTACCCAAAATTATGGTTTTCATGACTGATAGGCATTGTCCTACAGTAGTTGCTGCCTATGGATTTAAAAAGATCTGAATTAGATTCCTTTTTGTGTACCATGAGGAACAAAAATACTGTTTTCATGATTTTGTAATAAAAGTTTAATTTTCATAAAAAGTAACCTAAGTTCATCAAATAATATTTGGATAATGTAGAGAGTTGAAAGAAGAAAAAAGCACCCATACCTAGTTCCGCTATCCAAAGACAATCACATTATCATTTAGGTATTTTTTTAAAGTCATTTTTTTCTAGGCATAGGTGTGCATTTTTTTAAAACACTGATATATATTTATATTTAACTGGACTTTAGAATATGGTTATACATTTTCCTGAAGGTTATCTTTCAGATAAATATTTTGTGTCCAATCACACCATGAGAGATTTAAAATTCATAATCAAATAGTTTTATTTCATTCTTATGAAGATGCATTGTGAAAAGGATTCTTCATCTGTTTTTGTATATTTATTAATGTGCCCATTAAATCAGATAGTGTTTGCTGAGGTGAAGATTCTTCTAGGAATTTTGTGATGAGTTGGCTCTTATATTGACTGATGGTTCTCCAGAGCAGGCACACATGTTAGACCAAAACTTCTTCATTACTGAGTTCTTACTTTTTACCTCTTTATAGAACACATCTTCAAGCACAGTTTACTTTTTTTTTCCCAAAAGGTTATCAGAGTAGTTTATTTTCTTTTTCTTGGCATATGCGAGGTCTATCTATAACCTTCACATGTGAAAGATCCTTAAGTGTGAGCATACAATTCTTAGAATGTTGTCATTGCTCATCACGTCAAACTCAGACTTTCTTGCCTTCTGGTATTTATTGTTATGGAGTACTAGGCTCTTTTAGAGTCTCCTCTAGAGGAGCCATGCGCAGCCCAGTTCTCTTGGAGTTAACTCCTTTTTTTTTTTTGCCTATGTAATTATATAAAAATCTTTCTTTTTAATCCTTATATTTCAAATTCTTTTCCCCAGGATTTTCTATGTTGTGGGTCCTTTACTTAGTGATGTTTTAGTCATTATATGATGAGAATTTTCAATCTTTATGTTTAGATTTTTTTTTATTGTGGTAAAATACACTTAATATGAAATTTACCATTGAAACATTTCAAGTGTAGTTCAATAATGTTAAGTATATTTGAACTGTGTAATACTCAGGTAGTTTGGGAATTGAGAAAATATTTCTTAAATTAGATCTTTGATATTTGCTTCTGTTTCAATTGTTGAGTTTTTTCAGAAAAAAATTATAATTTTTAAATTGAAAATCATTTTTCAGTTCTCTATTGCTATGTTCTTCTTCATTGTGAGAGAGCATATGATTTATCTTCCACATTGCTGATGCAGCTCTCTGAAGTTTCAGTTCTGTTTTTTAGTAATACAAATGTGAATTTTAATTCTGCTATTGGCTAGTTTTCCCCCAATTTTTAACTACCACTTCATATATTACTCTTTTATATCATCATAATATATTTTTTTTATTGTCAATTTATAATGTTTATTTACCTTATGCTGTTTTGTCTTTCTCATAGAGGTCATATTTTTTGGCATCCTTTGAGGATGCCAAATTTTTTTGCCATGTAAAGAAAACAATTTTCATAGGTCAGTTAGTTTTTTAAAAGTTAAAGCCAATGTTCTCCATCAATATTACAGTCTGAGAACCATGGCTTTGTTTCTTCTGCCTCTAAACTCTTCCCTCAGATATATGCATAGCCTCACTCCTTTACCTCATTCAATTTTTTGTTCCAATATTACTCTCAGTGAAGCCTACTCTCACCACCCATCCTCTGTCTCAACTCTAACTATGATCCTTACTTATTTATTCATAGCCACATCATTCCTCACATAGCATCATATTCTCTCTCTCTCTCTCTCTCTCTATCATCTCTTAACATGTTTTTTTTTATCTTCTCTATACTTCCCACTGGAATGTAAGTACCATAAGGCCAAAGACGTTTGTTTGTCTTAATTCCTGGTACAGACAGTGAATACCTATTTGTAGCATGACTAATTTTAAGAAAATGATTGATTTTCTTATAAATAGTTGATATGTTGTAGGTTTTTCTATTTTCTTACTTTTGAATGAAGCTACATCCACCCAAATCTAGTGGTTTGCCACGGAATAAGGTGTATGATTTTTCTTCTAGCTTCATTCTCTGTGCATCTACAAGCTGTTCGAATACCCTTTTGAATGGAAAACAAGATGATTAGCTTTCAGCCCAGATCTTAATATTTAGCAGATTTTCAACTTATGTAGCTTCTCTAGACTGAAAATTCATCTTCTACTTTTGCCAGTCTCACTAACACATTGATCACATGGATGTCATTCAACACTACAATGCATTATACATTGCTAACATAGTTCTTAATCATACTTTAATTACATGGTCTATATCCTTGAGTTTACAGTGTACCACCATGAGTCAGTCACCCTCATATTATACTACTGTGCAATTTTTTGGCTCTTGCCATCTATGACTAAATGTAGATCAAGAGAGAAGAGATTATAGAAAAGGGAATTTTTGGCACCCTCAAAAGGTATCACCCTAAAGTAAAGGTGAGGGACAGTACACTCCCTTCCTCCCCTTCTTCTTCCCTTCCTTTCCATCTTCTTCTCTCCCTCTGGTCTTTCAATGGGTACAGATTCTTCCTAGGTTCTTTAAACTCTTATGCCTAGGTTCTTTAAACTCTTATGCCTAAAGGCTTAAATTTTGGTGATCTTTGGAAATTTGCCTTTTGTTGAAACCTCAAACATTTTAGTGAGGAATTGAAAGATATCTGAAATGCTACCTCAGTGCTTTTTTACATAAGAAAACAAGCAATATTTTTATTACTTTGGTTTTAATCAACCTAATTCTCTTATTTTTGCAACAGCACTGCAGGACATGGAATATTATAATATCTTATTTTCTTCCAGGACAATCCAAGAATAATAAGCTTTTAAACTTCATTCACATTTATTACTAGATTATTTGGCAGTATCTTTCATTTCTGATGATTCTGTTTTATATGTTCTGTTTTGTTCAAGGAAGGATCTGCCATGTAAAAACATGATAAAATAACATGACATCTGACTGAATCTTATATATTACTGGTATTTGTGTGGTATGATAGATATGGATAAAATGTATCCTAATTTGTATCCTTTTATGTGATGATTGGTCATGTGAGGCCACAACAGGGGACAGAGGAGAGGAAAACAAAGTATTATACTCAGAAAAACAAAGTATTATACTCACTGGTCCTAGAGACAGGAGACAGCATGCCATGCAGTGCTACATATGAAAGACACCAGGGTGGTCAGAAGGCAGAGACAGGAGCAGAGAGAAAGTTTAGGCTACTGCCTTTACTGAAGTTTCCACAGGAAAGATAAGGCAGAACAGGGTAAACAGTTTAGGATTTGCCATTTTGAAGAATCCCAGAAGGATCTGAGCTGTTTGAGTAGCCTCTAGTTGCCTGTTATCTGGCCCTGGGGTGATTTAGAGCAGGAAAATTATTGGTGTGGTGTGTGAGTGTTAAGTAAGGAAGTAGTATGAAGTTGGGATTGGTTGGTTTGCATAGGATAGGCATGCTCTTGGGCAAGTTGTTGTTACTTTTAGGTATTAGCTAGCCCTGGGAGGGATAGTTTGTCCCCAGCCAGAATGGTTTTTTAAGATGTCAGAACATCATGATATACAGAAAAGATTTCAAATTACAAAACATTTAAATTACCATCTATAGATGTATTTCATATCACTGAGATGGTGTGAATTAAAGTATTCTTCTTTAAAGGTGCTGTCGGTCCTAAAGCATTCATTGCTGTCCTTCAAACAGCCCAGAACCATGAAGATGTTAAAACTTTACTTCTTGTTTACTTTGCAATTCCTGGTAAAAGAGGTATGATTGTACTTTGTCATTTTGTGAAATAAGATAGGTACTCTCATTATTTCTTATTGTGCTGAACTAATTGTAGTCTTTAGAAGGTAATGTCTAATGATTAACATTACTTTGGTATAATTATCGAAATTGGGCCAGGTAATGATTATCTATCCCTCTTATACTGGCATTAAGTACTATTTAAAACTGGCGCTTAATAAGTTACTTATTGATTAATATATGTGATGAGTTGAGTCAAATTAATAAATTATTTCTGTTTTTTAGGGCTATTTAGATCAAGAAGGTAATCCGATGGGGTTTGCTGGACTTGTATCACATTTGCATTATCATGAGCCTTCTAATCTTGTTTTTGTCAATTTTCTTGTAAGAGGCCTTTTCCATAATCTCTGTCAGCCAACCCAGAAAGGTAAGCTTGATCTTTCCTATGTATGGTCTAAAATTAGCAACAGAGGCTATTAGTGAAGTAGCGCTTCAAGAATATTTTTTTTTTCTACAGAGAAAATACAAAGTAATATTCAGATAATTTAGAGATACCAAATTAGGTAAAATAAACTTTCATATACTTACTAATATAGATTATATGGGAGACAGCCATATTTTGTGATACTTATTTTAAAATGTCAACTTCTTATTAACTTCAGTGATTCCTTGATTCCAGGATTCAGAACATATTAAATAATATATAATTTTAAATAAATACTTTCAATTAAATTTAGTATATTCTCACATAAAAAAGATATAAAGAAGCATTACATTAAAAAATATTTGCTATTAATATTTATGAATATTTTCTCCCGATTTTTTTCTTTGAATATGAATATACACTGTATTTCAATAATTGATACTATATCAATTGTATAATCTAGAGTCTTGTTTACCCCTAAATATATTTTTGCTAATATCATGTACATTTTTTGTGAATTCTATTTGCAATGTCCATGTAGTATTCCATTTAACACAGGTTTTTGATTTTTATAATTTGATTACTTAAAAAGTGTTCCCGAAAGAAACTTTTCCCTCTTTGTGCTTAAATTTTTTAGCATTACTAATACCTGATGAAATCTGCCTTTTACAACATTACTTTATCATTTAACATTAACTGATAGAAATACTCTTTTGTACAATAGTTGAAGTCACTATGCTCTGAACATACATTGTTTTGTGAAACAAGAATACTTGGAAAATTCTGTCCCCCTGAAAGCTCTGTGAGAGAAGAAATAATTTCAGGCAACATGATGTGCAGCTTGTGTTTATTTCTGTGTGTGTCTGGTATGTGTGGTTACAAACATAGAGATAGAAAATTGATAACTTTATAAAGCAAGTGATATGGCTATCTCTATTTCGTATGAGGAAACTGAGGCACAGAGAAGCTGAGTCAATTGCCATGGTCACAAAATTTTAGTAGTGTCGAGAACAAAGATTCAAATATAAGTAGTCTGACTCCAGAGCCCAAGTTATTGAACGTAGCGCCTTTTAAACCTCTTCAGTATAATTCTTGTGTGTTGTAATACATAGAGCATAAGTCAAATTAATCATATCTTAATATGAGTGACAGGAAGGTAAGGAAAGGAGATAAGGCTGGGAGGTTATTTGTGGGCTGAATTTTGGAAAGCCTTAAATGCTAGGCTAAGGAGATGGGATTTTGTTTATGAGACATTGAGATGCAACCAGAGATTTTTGAGTAGATGAGAGATGTGATCATAAAATACTTCAGTACAACTGATTATAGGCTGGAAAAGGGAGAATATAGGTTGGGAGGAGATAAGGTAATTTGTGGTTGGAATAACGAGGGCCTGAAGTAGAGCGGGAGTAGCAAAGTGTGAAAGGAAGAGCAGATATGAAACTGCCCTAGATATAGTCCTCCCTTAGTTGCCGTGTTTGTCAAAGGTTTTCGTTTTCATGAAATGGAGTGCAATGTAATATTCAATTTAAACTTTAAAAGTTGGATTAACATACTTTTTTACATTTATAATGAGATAATTTGTTTTGTGTAGGCTCAAAACATTTTTCTCAAGATGTTATGGAAAAACTAGTGTTAGTATTGGCAAATCTGTTTGGAAGAAAATATCTTCCAGCAAAGTTCCAAGATGCTACCGTCAAGTTTTATCAATCAAAGGTAAAATTTACGATTCTGTTAACTTTAAATAATCAAGATAAATCAATCCTACCATAAGTGATTCAGCAGCAGTAGAATTTTATTAATCTAGAGTTCATTTGTTTTATATAATAATTTGTCCTTTTTGTAATTAGTGTTATATTTAATCTGTAATTCCTAAGTCTCGCCCTATAAATCTATCAAAAGATTAAATGCCTTGAGAAAAAAATAAGATAAAAAATTTTGCTCATGCTTTCTATTTGGTTGTATCAGTGGCTAAAGAAAAAAAAAATGTAGATAATTATACATTAAATGAATTAATAGTTCTCATCACTGAATCTACAATTCTTTTAGGATCTTTTAACCTTGAGGTAAGGTTATGGTCAGGAAGTATATATTGTGAACTATATGTCCTTACTGAAAAAATATTAGAATAGTCATCTAAGAAATCATCCCTTGATTCACATAGACTAAAAGTGGGAGGACTCTTTTATAATTTATTTGCAACATTTTCTTTGATCATGATTTCCTGTCATTAAATCAACATCAAATACTATGACTAATGTACTTCATAAGAATCTGAGAAAGTGGGACAGGCTGGTTATACCAAATAACCTTAGTAAAAGGTGACAAGGAACAAAAAGAGAAGAATTGATCTACATCCTCTCACTCCACAATGTCAAATTACAAATCTTAGCCCTCACAGAATGTTCTTTAAACCAGTGAACACAACTTTAGTCATTGATCTATCATCTTCACAATTTTTAAATCACATCTACGTCCTTGAACTATTATTTACTTTTTTGTTTAAATAAATTTATATTAAACTTACAAAAGTCAGTATCTCTATTCTTACCAAAAAAAAAGTCATAAAAATACAATAAAAGAAGATTTTGAATAGAGGCCATCTGAGCCTTCACCCTTCCATCTCTTTTCCTTAAAGATTATTGAAAATTTGTGCATTTTCAGGTAGGACATTGTAGGTGGCCATCACCACTATTGCAACAGAGCTGTGGATGTTATGAGGATTAGATTGCCTAAAATGATAAAATGGCAAGAATTTATCCAAGGTGTGATAGGAATCTCCCACCATGGTTTTTCTCCCCCCAAATTTGTCTATTCTGGACAAAAACAAACAACCAATAACACTATTAGTGATTACATGGGTCTGGAGTGACAGACTAGAGACTTGAGAGACATAGCAAGTTTTAACCACAGAACATTTACTGGGTACCAGGTCTGTATGAAATGCCGGGTCACTACATCAAATATCTTGTAGTCTTGTGGTGTTTATTAAATAAAAACCTGCTAGAGGTTTGTATACCCTGACCAGCTCCCAAGACATTTTTAAGCCATTTAGGACTAGAAGCTATAAAAATAACTTAGAAAGCTATACAAGAAAGAGGTGGATCTTTGGCAGTCTTTTAGGGCTGAGAAGACTGAGACCCACCATCTTCATCTCAAAATCCCAAGAGAACCATGACCTAAGAACAGAGATAAATCAGATATAGACCGAGACTTATTAAAATTGGAGAACAAGACTAACCCTCTTCAGTCTCTGCTTAGACCGATGTGATCACGTCTTCATTCACTTGGCCGAACACAAAAATGGGGGTACACATTCCAGTGGAAGATAACATCATTAAGCCTATCAGGTCCTTTTATAAACATTTTTGGGGGGCAAAAAACAAGTAAGCAAACAAAAATTGAAACCCTAAAACTAAAAAAAGTGAGTAAGCAAGAATATATGATCAATTTAGTGGGAAGAAACAGGCAATAATAGTAGCCACACAGATGATCCAGATATTGGAGTAAAGATACAATAATTTTAAATATGACTGTTATATCCAAGAAAATAGGGGAAGAGATAGACAAAAGTGATGAAAGGATAGAGAATTTCACCAGATAATTAATGGACATTCCAGAGCTGAAAAATATAATATCTGATCAGAAAATATATTATCAGAAGTCAGAATCAGTGAATTGACAGACAGCTTAATAAAAAGTATTCAATCTGTAGCACAGGGAGAAGAAATGAAAATAAAAGCAGATAACATAAGAAATATATAGGTCACACTCAAAAGTTTTAATGTTAGAGAGGGGAGCCCCAGAAGAAGAAGGAGAAAAATGACAGAAGTGTGTTCAAAAATAATAGCTGGAAATTTTCTCAAGCTGATGAACGATAACACTCCCTAATTTCAAAAGTGCATTATCCTTCCAGAAGGATAAGTATAAATAAACATTAAACTAGAATTAGTGGAAATCAAAAACAAAGAGAATATCAAAATAGACATTTTTTTGAAAAAATAGACATTTTTTTGAAAAAAGCAATAATAAGATCGATAGCTAACTTTTTAACAAAAATAATGGAAGCTAGAAAAAAATGGGAATTTTTTTATTCTTCTGTTTACTTTCATATATAAATGTGTACATATTCTTAGCATATGTCTTAAACATAATTTAAAACAGGATAAATACATTGTGATTGGTTTAATAAAATATCAAGAGGATATGTATATGTCTATCTTCTATTTTGTTAGCTTTATTGAAGTATAATTGATATACAAAAATTACACACATTCAATGTATACATCTTAATGAGTTTGGAAATATGCATACACCCATGATATTATCACCATAACTAAAGTATGACACATATCTGTAACTTCCAAAAATTTCCTTGTGTGGTTTTCTTTTTTTGCGGGGGGAGGAACACTTAACATGAGACTTAACCTGTTAATGTTTTTTAAAGTATACAATACCGTGTTGGTAGCTATAGGTACTATGTTGTACAACAGATATCTCGAGCTTATTTATCTTACATAATAAGAACTTGATATCCAATGAAAAACAATTCCCCATTTCCTTCTCTACCCAGCCCCTGGCAACCACCTTTCTATTCTCTACTTCAATGAGTTTGACTGTTTTAGATAAGTGAAATCATGCAGTATTTGTCCTGTGAGTGGTTTATTTTACTTAGTACTGTCCTCTAGGTTCATCTGTATTGTTGCAAATGGCAAGATTTACTTTTTTAAAAGACAGTAATATTCCATCATATGTATACATACCACATAATCTTATCCATTCATCTGTTGATAGACATTTGGGTTGTTTCCATTATCTTGCCTATTGTGAATAATGTTGCAGTGAACATACGGGAGCAGATATCTATTCAATATCTTGATTTAGTTCTAGAAATGGGATTTTTGGATCATTCGGTAGTTCTATTTTTAATTTTCTGAAGAAACCTTCATTTGTTTCCCATCGTGGCTACACCAGTTTACATTCCCACCAACAGTATATAAGGGTTCTAATTTTTCTACATCCTTCTCATCACTTACCTTTTTTTTTTTTTTTTTTTTGTAATAGCCATCCTAATAGGTATGAGGTGATATCTCATTGTAGTTTTGATCTGCATTTTCCTAATGTTGAGAACTTTACTATACGTGGTGGCCATTTGTATGCCTCCTGTGGAGCAATGTCTCTTTGAGTCCTTTGCCCATTTTTAAAAAATTATTTATTTTTGCTAGTGAGTTATAGGAGATTCTTATATACTTTGACTATTATCCCCTTATCAGCTAGATGGCTTAGAAATAGTTTCTTCCATTCTGGAAATGCCTTTACACTTTGTTGACTATTTCCTTTGCTGTGCAGAGCTTTTTAGTTTGATATAATCTCACTCGTTTATTTTCATTTTTGTTGCTTACACTTTTGGTGTCATATCAAAAAAAATCATTGCCAAGACCAATGTCTATATTTTCTTCTATGAGTTTTACAGTTTCAGGTCTTACATTTAAGTCTTTAATTCATTTTGAATTCAGTTTTATGTACAGTATATGGTAAGGTCTAATTTCATTTTTTATATGCGTATATCCAGTTTTGCCAACATCATTTGTTGAAGAAAATGTTCTTTCCCCATTGTATGTTTTTGGCATCCTTGTCAAAGATCTCCTGACCATATATATGTGGATTTATTTCTAGACTCTTAATATTCTGTTCCATTGATATATGTGTCAGTCATTATGTGGGTGCCATACTGTTTTAATTACCGTAGCTTAGTAATATATTCCAAAACCAGAAAGTACAATGCCTCCAGCTTTCTTCTTCTTCCTCAAGATTAGTTAGTCTATTTTGGACCTCTTGCAGTTTTATATACATTTTAGAATTGTTATTTTCTATTTCTATTTTAAAAAAATGCCATTGAGGTTTTGATAGAAATTGCATTGAATCTATAGATCACGTTGGGAAGTACTGACATCTTAACAATATTAATTCTTCTAATCTATGAACATAGCATGCCTTTTCATTATTGTGTCTGTTAGAATTTTTTTTTATCAGTGTTTTATACTTTTCGGTGTACAGATTTTTCACCTCCTTGGTTAAGTTTATCTTTAAGTACTTTATTCTTTTTGATGCTATTGCAAATAAGATAGCCTTAATTTCCTTTTTAGTACTTAATTAGTATATAGAAACTCAACTGAGTTTTTTGATATTGATATTGTATCCTGCAACTTCTGATTTTGTTTATTAGTTCTAACAGGTTTTGTGTGTGTGTGTGCACGTGCTAAAAGGTCTGTGCTAAAAAAGATATCATATACCTTAGGCAGACAGAAAAAATATAAACTTGAGAAATATGAAAATACAGGAGGCATGAAGTACACTGGAAAGGATAATGCATGGATAGATATAAATGAATATCTGTTATACCCCTAAATAATTATAATGTGGTAGAATAATTAACAAAATATTAGTAAAATGAATCCACTGAAGTTTTAAATATCCTCACAATCATATGAGGTTTATTCTAGGCATGCAAGTATATTTTATATTGTTGTTTGCTCTCCAAGTGTGTCACTAGTTTTTTTTAACTAGTCACAAGCCAGATGTCATTGGAGAGCATGCTTTTATTTAAAACATGGTTTTGATTAAGTAGTGTGAAAGCGTATTTTTAAGAGTAAAGGTATTACTTTTGATAAATGCAAATAGAAACAAAAATAAATTTTACCCTGATTTCATAGATGAAACAGTTACATTATTGAATAATAGATAACTACAGAATTATATTGCAATGTTCTTTGCCCTTGTTCCAAAGTTTCAGTTTTCAAGGAAGGTATAGAGATCTCCCTGAAAAATATTTGACTATTAGGTTTTCTTGATATCTCCTTGATAATTTAGGTGTTCCTTGAGGCTCTACCTGAGGATTTTGGGGCTGCTTTAAATGAGTATAACATGAATGTTACAAAGGATTTTGCCTCCTTCCTACTAATTGTTTCCAACTTGGCTGATATGAAACAGGAATATCAACTCCCAGTGTCAGAAATAAGTAAGTATATCTTACTTTCATGTGGAACAATTTAAAGAATAAATAATCTTGCTAAGAGTGTTTTACTCCAGAAGAAGAATAGAACCCTGAAAATATCAGTCTGCCTTAGAATAAGAGGATTCCTTCTGTTTTCCAAGTAAAGAAGTTAAAGGGCAATGGAGAATAAAAAACTAAATAGAGTCATTTATAAACCATCTTGACTAAAGTTTGCTTTTGGGTCAAGCCTGGAAAATGGAGTAAGGACATCTATGAGATGAAGAGAAACTAGAGACTATTCTGTCACTTTTTACCTTGAGAGGAAATATGTATAATGTTAATGAACATCAACTCCCTGCAGGTACCTGGATCCAAACTCTTTATCTGTTACTCATTAGCAGTGAGACCTTGGACAGGTAACTGCACATTCATGCCTCAGTTTCCACAATAGATATATAAAAAAGAGAATAACATTATGTAAGTAGTTTTTGTGAGCATTAAATAATTAAGTTAATATATGTGAATATCATAAAATGGTGCCTAGCTCATAGGCACACACTATTAAATCTTTGCTGTTGCTTTTCATAAGCTATTGAATGGAACTTTCTAGGGGAAAGTAAACAGGAAAAGGCAACTAGGATAAAGGGAACAGGCTGAGCTGTGGGTAGTAATTTCCTGTTTCTTTATATTCTAACATTCTTAGTTGACAGATGTCAAGGAGATGGAGCTTGTAGCTTCTTGGGCTCTGTTAAAGTGAGAAGCAATATGAATAAATGCAGACAATAACAGTAAAACACTGTGAGCATCCCAGAGGAGGCAAAATAGAAATGTGTGACTATCCTGTCTCCATTACAAAATAGAGCCAATTTTGACTGCATGATCTGGTGCTTTATAAGAGTAGAAGTGAAAAAAAAAATTTCTTCTCATATGCCATTTCCAAACCTACTGGTAACAGCTACTTGTAATACTTGTCTAGAAAGATTCTGAGGCCAAGTCTGATTTTTGTGGGTACCAATATAATAACAATAATTCTGTGTTAAGAGAGTATACAATTTAAATTCAATCTTTTATTACTTCTCGATCAAAGCAACCACAATATAAAATAAAATTTTATAATATTGATAATAATATTACCAGCTAACATTTATTGAATATATTCTGTGCCAAGTTGTGCTATTCACTTTGTGATATATCTTACTCAGTCTTAATTATGATGTAGATCCTAAAAAGTTGAATGGCTCCCCTTGTATGTAATATGGTCTAGAGCAGGTACATAAAGCTTTGTAATTTGGCTAATTTTTTAAAAAAATTATTTATTTAAATTAGTTTTAAGTATACAGTACATTTTTTAAAAGCTAATCTATCCCAACCTATTATGGCCAGGTTTCACAGGTAAAGAATATGAAGACTCCCAACTGGTGTCTCACTTGATGAGCTGCAAGGAAGGAAAAGTAGCTATTTCTCCATTTGTTTGTCTCTCTGGGAACTCTGATAGTGATTTGCTTCAACCAAAAACTCCAAACCATGTAAGTAGAATCTATAAATAAAATCTCTTTAAGAAAAAAATTGTATTTATACTTCTAGGTAGCTTAGAAAGAACTTCAAATTTCTCAAATTTAAAAAAAAAAAAAAAATTCCAGGTTAATCAACAGAAATATCCAGGGACGGTGCTCTTGAGGCCAGTATGATTTGAATTTCTCAGTATTGGCCTGCGGGACCCTGCTCTGTTATAGTAAACTACCAGAGCCATCATTTTTCTTTCACCTTTTAAGACTCTAGGGGAGATTGACATGGTTTGTTGTGAAAAGAGCAAATAAAACTATCTTCAGGCTTTCTCCATATTGATATAGGTGCTGCAAATCTCTCATGTCCAAAATAGAGTACAAAGAACTCGACATATTTGGAATATGCTGAATAATCAATCCATTTGAATATTGGAATAAGCTTGTAGAAATTTAATTTATAACTTAATGCAAAATTTGAGAAAAAATTAAGTTTTATTACATTTGATATTATGGAATGATACTGATGTCTCAACTCCATTTGATTCCATATTAGTCCTCTACATTGTAAAATAGTCCCATGCCACTTAAAAGAATTTTGAAAACTATATAGACCATTGCACATTTTAAATGACACGTACATTTTTATCATAAATTTAAATAGTTTCTAATAATATAGTTTCCAACTTCCGATAAATTTGATATGTTAAAATAAAACGATTACAGCATTCTTTTAAATGTGTAAAATGGCATATAAATGCACAGTGTTTTAATATCCATAATTGTCATGTTAAAAGCAAATCAACAATAAATTTTTTAATGATTTAAAATTTGGTATAGTTCTTTTTCTCTTACATTTAGATTCTACATTTCTATACATAATTTTTCCTTACTGTACTATATTTTTAAACATGAAGTCACCCTATCATATTTCTTAGCTTAAATCATATGCAATTCCAATTTAATACTTATTTCCTGTTTATCACAGAAACAAATATAATATAAACTTTGAGAAGCAATTACTAAAAGTAAATTAATATTGTATTGGAAATGTATAGATTAATGAGATGGATGAGGCTTTCTTTTTTTAATTAGTCCACATAACTATGAATTAATATTTACTTATTTTCAGAATGAAACAAGTTTCCAGCATCAAATCTTAGCTTGAATTCTGAGAAAACTTATTTCAATAGATAAGTGGCTGAAAAGGAACAACTTGTGTTACAACAATAATACATAATTTTCTAACTCCTTCTGAGACATATGCCCCCAATCACCTAGCAAATCTGTCATCAACATATATTTTTAATGTTGTCTTAATTAACTTGATTAGATTCAGCTTCAACTTTTTTTAGTTGAAATAATTGGAAACTAATTTATTAAACATTTTTTTTACTTAATCTTTAGTCATTCACTTTTTCAATAGGAAAGCAATTTTGCTGTTTGTTATTGTTCTGTACATTTTAAAACCCCAAGGAAATGTACCATAGTGAGTTGGAGGAATTTGTTTGTTTTCTGTGGTGAGAATAAAGCTTTTATGAAAGAGCAGGATTTAAGAAAGCATTTAAATAAAGCATTTAAGAAATAGATTTTTTAACTGATCAGACATGCAGTTTAAAAACAAATTGGAGACTACTAGACCACAACTCCAGATCCTGTCTGAAGCTCTGTGAGGATAGCTCTGTAGGGCTTTCCTCCCTCTGAGTGGTGTCTTATAATAAACTGCCTTTGAAGAATGGGCAATTCTGGCATAGAAATAATAAAGGAGTGCACTTTAGCTTATAAGAGCAATACATTTATGATGGTATTTTTTTTTCTGTATTTATATGATCACAATTAATTACTTACATGAGATATATAGCTAACCACATTAAAAAAAGATGTATTAATTGTTAAGTATTATAATTTCCCCGTCTTTCTATTATACAGTTAATTCAACTTATTGACAGTGTGCTTGTGCCATTCACTTTTGTTTCTTTTCCATATGTAAATTTTTCTTTGGGGTTTTGGAAGGCCACTCATGCAGTTATAATAGGATGTTATGGCTATGTCTTATTGCCATACAATCACCAGCAATTAGCAGTGACCTTTAAGCTATAGGGCATAAACTGACTCAGACTCATAGATGTTTCTGATGGTATGCCAAAGAGAAGGAGTCCGGTTTATATCATCTATTTTGAAGCATCGTGCACAGGTGAATATTTACAGAGTATTGCTTGTTGATGACATGCCCTTTGCATTACCCAACTCACTTCATACAAATTTACTTTACCAGTGTAAGTTATAATCTCTTAAAACTTCTTTTGCTTTTATTGTTTGTTACATTTTGGTTTAATGCTAAATATGCATAATACAAACCATTAAATGGCGTGTAGATAACTTGTAAAGCAAAACTAAAACGAAAAACCATGTACTCTTTCTCTGTGTTATACACTTGTCTTTCCTCTTTCTCCAAGATACCAATTGTCCTAAACTTTGTGTTTTTAATTCCTCTTTAAAAATGTCATATTCCAAAATCACATTTTTGCTGCTTTTGAATTTCATGAAAAGTGAATGAATATTTACTGTTGTCTCCTGGAGGTTCCTTTTTTTGCACCCAACACTCAGCCCGTAAGATTCATTTATGTTGTGAAATGAAGCTCTATTTTATTTTTACTACTTTATGATATATTATAGTAAGACGGTAAAACAATCTGTTGACCTATTCTTCTGTTAATAAGTGTTTGTTTCTAGTCTTTACTGTTACCAACAGGGCAGCTATGAACATCTGGTACACCTGTGCAACAGTTTCCTTTGAGTATAAATTTTCTGGATTACAGGGGTAAAAACAATTTTTCTGGATCCTAATGGAATAAAAATATTTCAAGAAATTTTAATAATAGTAACTTTCCCAGCTACTATCAATTCATTTTAGAATGTAGTGGTACCAATTCACACTCTCATTAGCTTTGCTTCCCTGTTTATTTTCCTTCTTTGCTTCCTTCCTTCCTTGCTTTCCTCCTTTTTTGCTTCCGTTAGTTTTCTTCTTTTCTTCATTCTTTTTTCTTCCTCTTCTTTTTTATTCTGGTAACTGGATTATAAAGATTGTTAGAGCTGTTCAGTTGAACTTTCCTCTTGAGACATACAAGGCACCAACTCCCTGAAACTGTTTAATAAAGATATTTTCTGCACCAGTTAGGATGATGATAAAATCTTAAATTAGCTCTTTCCTAGTGATTTTTCCTATGGTCTAGGCTGGATGGTTGAAATTGTCATCAGTATACTGTGAGGCAATAATGTTCATAGGTTTAGCCAAGCCATTCTCTAGGCTTGCTTAGGATGGCACCACCCATGTGTATGGAAGACACCCTCTTCCTTCACCATGAAAAGTGTGCTTTAAAAATGTTGGTTGAAGGAGATAACTACAAAGTGCAATGTAAAAAATTATAAACTTTTTTATGCATAAATAACAAATTAAGAAGCATTGTGTTTCTTCAGGTCATTCTGCGCACAATCGGTATCAGTCATGCTCAGGTTCCTGTCCTGTGGTCACAGAAAATTGATGGCCAAGGAAGAATAATGCCACTTAATGCTTATGTACTTGATTTCTATAAACACGGTTCCTTGATAGGACTAGTCCAGGACAACAGGTATGTTTTGTCTGCCTCCATCTGTTTCCATCTATTTCCATCTCGATGTCCACATTCCTGTCCATGTCTACCTCTTTCATCTCTGCCTTTATCTCTGTTTCTGTATCAGCATCTCCAACTTCATCTCTGTGTTGATCTCCATCTCCATGTTTATATATCTAATGGGTGAACTTAATGAATTTTAGACAAAATACTTTTTACAATTACAACTAAAGGTTAATTATGCTAAACATACTGGAATTATTTTCCTCTAGACTAATGGCAAGAGAAAATGACAATTTGTTTGTTATTTTTATTTGTGGTTTATTAGCAAAATCTTGGGACTTAGACTGACTCATTTGACACAAAGATTTACTCTACAGATATAAATATTTTCATACACTCAGATACATTTTTATTTATTAATATCCTATTTATTCATTATTAGATATTTTAAAGCCAAATAACAATAACAAATACTGCCATGCTCTTCATTATCTGAGAGAACGATATAAAAAATATATAATTCACACTCCGAGGACTGAAAACATGACAATTGTTTTAGCTCTTTGGCAGAGTAACCATTTTCAAAAATAGTAAGCAGGAGTAAACCCTCTTGGATTTACCTAGAAATGGAGAAATTGACCCAGGCACTGAGCATAGATTTGGGGAGGAACATTCTGTCATAATAATCGGAGATTCAGTGTGCATTTTACATAAAATTTTGAAGTCTTTATTGAATTAAAGCATTTAAAACTTCTGACCTTCTTGAGAAATAGTGACCTCAATATTGTGACGAAAGCAGTTGTGATAGTAATAAACAATTCATTTGGTTCTTCCCCTTTGATTCTCTAGCTTCCTTCCATTCACTTCCCCAAGCTTCACTTTTTTCCTTGGGTTTTCTCCTGATATAGTCTGTTTCCTGTGTTTATTGATTATCTGTGATTGTGATGCTCTTGACTCTTGAATTTATAATTGCCATTCCCACAGATTAAATTATCATCTGGGAGTCTGTGGCAGAAATGACTCTGGTAACTATATCTTGACAGACAAAAATAATCTACTATTGACAAATCCAACATTGCAACATGAAATAAGAAGTTCTTTAATGTTTTTATACCATTAATTTTCAAAATGTTGTTTTGTTTAGGATGAATGAAGGAGAGGCTTACCAGCTGTTGAAAGATTTTTCACTCACCATTCAATCTATCAGGTGTGCCATATATTTCAAATACCAATTTCAAATTTTTCAATAGTTTAGTGGTAATGTGAAAAAATGTTCAGCTCATACTTAAATGCACAGCCTCTTAGGTGCTGTGCATTTCAAGTCCCCCAAAACTTTGCAGAGCTTCTCCTCAGCACTCTGTGCATTATTTCTATATTAGAGTTAATTCCAAAGTCCATTTGACATGAAGCATCATGCAGACCAGAGCCTCAGCTCCAGGCACTGCTCCAACAGGCAGCAATGTTCTAAAGCCTCAAGAATCCCTAGTATCTCAATTTCCATAACCAGCGTATGTCAGATACATGATACTTCAGAGTGTTCCTGAGGGCTCCATCAGGTCTTTGGTTTATATCTACTTACATATTCTTGATTCTCTTGCTCTATTCAGTGTTTTCTCCAGGCTTCATCTGACTTTTATCTCTCATATTGGCTTCCTGTTTTCATCTTTAACAGAGCCCAGTGGAGACCCAAGCAATTCCAAACTTTGTCTGGACACCCTTATTCTTAGGCTCCGTTAGAAGGTCCATCTTTCAGACCATCAAGTGTTGCCTGGTTAAATATCCATCTTCCTAAATCCTCCAATCTGCACGCACTTCAATACTTTATGGGTGTTTTCTATCATTTAATTTAAAAAATTTATATATAAACACACACACACACACATATATATATACACATACACATATAAGTTGCTGTGAATCCCTTCATTATGGGGTTTTTGCTAATCAAATCATTTTATTTCTTTGATCTGAGGTTAATTAGACATGTTTGGACTTTTTATATGGAGAACGAAACTTTTAGTATGCTAGAGCAGAGAGCACTCCTCTAAATAGTACGTTCCTCGAGTGCTCATAGTTACTCAAGCTATAGTCTCCAGAGCATCCCAAGAAACTTTGGAGTCTTTGAAGCTGTCTCAAAAGCTGAGCCTAGGAAAATAATTCATTTATTTATTCATTCATTGATTCTTATAAAAAATATTGAAGTATTTTTGGTTTGAGGTGTGGCCTAAGTATTTGAGATGTAGACAAGTATTAAATCTATCCCTGCTTTAAAAAAATCTTATAGTGTAGTAAGAGGAAACTGACTTGTAGACATTACAAAGGTAATAAGTGCTAGGATGACAGGTAAGGGAGTAACCCATTCTACCTTGAATTCAGAGGATTCTCAAATAAAGTAATTTTTTTGACTAAGTCTTAAAAGATGAGGCAGAGAGAATCATGTTTTCAAAGGGTAGAAATGAGAAAGGACCAGATGTGTCAAGCATGGGCTTCAAGTTCACTATGATGGCATATAGATATGGGAGTTGTCGTAGGGATGGGGGAGATGCTGAGTTGCTCAAGGCAGCTTTAAAGGCCATTTAAATATATATTGGAAGGGGTCTTAATTGTCATACTATGGAGTTTGAGCTTAATATTTTGAGCAATGTTAAGTATTTTTATTTACTTAAGTATAGTTGTAAAATTTCTGTAAAGTAAAATTAAGTATAGACAGCACATAAGCATGAATGAGATACAGGTCTAGAGTTTATACATGTGACAGAGATGTGTATGATATATTATGTGGCAGCGATGCAAAGGTAATAACAGTCATGCTGGTGAGCATGAGTGAGGGTCGAAGTTAAGGAAATAAAATTAAGGAAATAAAATTAATTTTGGAGAAGAGTGGTTAGAGGAATATTTATGAGATAGTGGATTCTAAAAAAAATAAATAAATAAACAAATAAAACAAAAACAAACTCATAGAAACAGAGATCAAATTGATGGTTGCCAGAGGGAAGAGTGATGGGGAAATGGGTGAAAAAGATGAAAGGGAATACAGTCAATAATATTGTGATAAGTTTGCACAGTGACAGATTGATTACTAGACTTAGTGTGGTGATCTTACTGTAAGTATATAAATGTTGAATCACTATATTTTACACCTCAAACTAATATACTATTGTATACCAACTATACTTAAGTAAATAAAAATTAAAAGAAAAAAAATCAAAGAAACTGGCAATAAATTTCTGTAGTTGGTGCAGATAACCCAAGTTTCTATTTTAGTTAATGATACATAGGAAACATCAATGTGGATGAGATTTGGTGACTGACAACCAAAAATAGTGAATTAAAATTTATAAATGTGATGTATTATCTGTGGGATAGCATTTCCTAGGCTCAGCTTTTGAGACAGCTCATCCAGTAGTCATAATTACAGGTTTGTGACTATGAGGAAATTCAAAGCTGTAACTACAGATCTGGCCATTCCTTGTGGAAGGTCAATGAAGACACTAAGGAAAATACTGGAACCTAGTGAAACTAAGGTAGATATGATTATAAAAGACTGATAAAAATCAAATCTTGACTGTGTTCAGTCCTTAATCAGCCCTGCTGCAGTGTTCATTCTTGATTTTTATCTCTCTTTTCTTGTAACTTGCATATTAATTTCTTATTGCTGCTGTATGTAACAAATTACCACAAACTTAGTGGTTTAAACCAACACAAATTTTTTATCTTACTATTCTGGAGGTCAGAAGTTCAAAATGAGTCTTACTGAGCTAAAATCAAGGTGTTGTCAGGGCTGCATTCATTTCTGGGGGTTTTAGAACAGTCTCTTTTATTATGTCTTCCAGCTTCTAGAGGCTCTGCTGGCATTACTTTCATTGTGGCCCCCGTCTGTGTTCAAAGTCAGCGCTGATGAGTAGAATCTCACATTGCATCACTCTCACATTAATTTTTTCTTTCCTGCCTTCCTCTTCTACTTGCGAGGACCTTTGAGACTACATTGGGGCCTACCCAGCTAGTCCAGGATAATTTACCCATCTCAAGGTCAGCTGATTAGCGACTTCGATTCCATCTGCAACCTTAATTCTCCTTTGCCATGTAACCTGACATATTCTTAAATTTCTGGGGATTAGGATATGGATATCTTTGAAGGTCCATTTTTCTGTTTACCATACCACATTTTCTTTTCTTCACACATCAAGTTAAAGGAAGGAATATTTTGTTCTTCACAGGGGTAGTACCTGTGGATTTCAGTACATACTGGGCACAGCAGGAAAAACAGAAAAGGGCAGCCCTACGGGGCATGTGGAGAAAAGAAAGGGAATTTGTGTTGCTGCTATCGAAGGGAAGAGGAATCAGGTTACATGGAATTTGGTGGCTTTAAAATCCTCTTAGTAATAGAACTGGACTGTAGTAATAGGCTGGGAGTTTTCTTGTTATCTATCTATCTATCTAGCTATATATATTTATTTATTATTCATTCATTCATTCATTCATTCATTCATTATTTATGTGTTTATGTATGTATATATTTATTTATTTATTTTTGTACAAGATTTTTTGAGATAACCATTTTTTATTATTCCTCATATTTTGCTAAGATTTCATCATCTCGTGAGGGTTCTGCCTACTCGGGGAAATCCCTTCTTATAACACTGACTCTTTTAAAATGGATGTTTTATACATGTTTATTTTCATTTACAGTGTTTCCTTGCGTGAACTATGTGAAAATGAAGAAGACAATGTGGTCTTAGCATTTGAACAACTGAGTGAAACCTTCTTGGAAAAACTTAAGAAAGTCTAAAAACGAAGTCTATCCAAACCTCTTAAAATACTGCCAGTCTCATTTTTCAAGACATACTTAATGATTCTCATGCTTTTGTCACAAATACGTATATGATGAAGTAAAAAGGGCAAGTACTTTGAAGTCCGAGTTCTAATTAAATCTTCCATGTTATCTCAGAGTATGCTTAGATGAATTATTTAATATTTACTAGTCTTGGTTTCTTTATATAGTTGGAGAATAATGCTTATGTCTTAGCTACTTTGCAGATTGATTAAGAAAAATGCAAGGATTTTGTATGTCACTGAAAAACAATTTTTACTCTGTAAGGTGTAAACAAATATTAAATTTTTAATATTTTTCTCCTCAATGTCATAGTTTGTGAAATATCTATTAAGGCTAAAATAAATAATTACAGTATCCTGAACTTGAAATATATTTTCTGCAATTTATCTAAATGTGATTATGTGACTAAGTAATCTTAAACTACTATTTTAAAATTATAAATGAAAATGCTGGTATAAATTCTGTGATGCTTTAAAATTAAATGTAGCTAATGATTTGGCTTGATTTTAATTGTATATTAGTGACTGGAAAACCACAAAGAAATAAAATGGGTTTAATCTACATACCATTGGTCTCTTTATGTTAAATCTATGTATCTGTCAATTCATTTGCACACACACACATATACATTTTATATAATAGTTTCTGTATACATTTGACCCTTGAGCCACACAGGTTTGAACTATGAGGGTTCACTTATACATGCGTTTTTTACACTAAATATATTGGAAAAGTTTCTTTGAGATTTGCAATAATGTGAAAAAGATCACAAATGAACCATGTAACCTAGAATATTTAAAAAAATTAAGAAAAAAAGATATGTAATTAATGCATAAAATATGTGTAGATACTAGGCTATTTTATTACTACCGTAAAATATGACAGAGCTAATTAAGGAAATCATGAAAGGAGTTGTGGATATGGCATAAAAAGTGGCGGTGGTGGAAGTGGTGAAGGATTTCAAGAATGGATCTTGGAGAAATTCAAGAGCTAATAGATACTACGCCAGAGGAATTACAGAAGACCACTTGATGGAGAGGAGTACTTCAGGACCAATGCCAGACGATGAGGAGGAAGATGTAGAAGAAGCAGTGCCAAAACACAAACCGACATTACATTAGTCAATATGGCAGAAGTGTTCCAATTATTTAACACTGCCTTTGTTCTTTTACGACATGGATCCTTCTGTGATACAGGCACTGGAATGAAAGCAAATGGCGGAAGGATTGATACTATATAGACACACTTTTAGAGAAATAAAAGAAAAAAAAAAACAGACAGAAATCGAGATGTATTTCCATGAAGTTTTGTTGCCACTTATATTGCCTCTCTTGCCTTCCCTTCCATCTCCTCCTCCTCTTTCGCCTCTGCCATTGCTGAGACAGCAAGACCAACCCCACCTCTTCCTCCTCTTCCTTGGCCTGCTCACTGTGAAGAAAGCAACAAGAGAAGACCTTTATGATGATCCAACTCCATTTAATAAATAGTAAATAATAATCATGCTGTACAGTTAATAAACTTATCTGTTGCATATGTGTGTGAATGTCTTTGTGTGAAAATCTAAGAATTGTACGGCAAGAACTGCATGAGACATTTTTGTGTCGTCATCATCATCGCCTAAGTATTCATCGTGTAGAACATCATGTGCAAGGCTTGTATGGAAGTAGCCGATTCTTAAGTAGGTATAAGGTGAGTGATATTTAATATAAAATTAATAATGTGTTAGTTTTCTTACTGTTTTGTAACTTTGCTTTCAAAGAATTACATTACTGTACAGTGTACCTCTCATGTAACTGGAGAAACTGTGTATCAGCCTATTATCACAGGTAAGTGGTTTTTTAAAAATAACAATTTCTCATATTATATTATGAATATGACTGTAATACTACTATATGCCCCTTACCCCCATGTTGTTCACAAGCTAACTGTAATCATTTTCCCTCCATAGACTCAGCCTCAGATTCCTGTTCTAGAATCTATTTTTGACCCTAAACTTGAGCAAAACATTTTATCCTCAAAGCAAAAGGTCTGCTCTGTCCTACTACTCAGATGTCTTATTTAAAGATAATCTTTTAGGTGACATTATTTATACATAAATTATATGGGCTTAAAAAACAGCTGTGATTCACTTTGTCTGGAGATAGAATACTCTGTTCTTTGGAACATTATCGATGTGCCATGTTAGGAGTCTCTCCTTTCTTTGGCTAAATCCATTTTCATTAAAGACATGCACTATGTCAATTTCTGAAAACCAAGACACTTAGAAACCAAAGTGATTTTTACTTTTCCTTATCTCTACTGAAAACAGTAATACAAAATATTAATGTATTATCATGGTAAATTCTACCAACATTTCTGTTAGTGTATTTTTCCATTCTATAATTTCTGTTTCATTCCTTTTCATAGGGGAAGTCATGTCTTATCAAAGTATTTGATATAAAACCAGATTAGTTATTATTATGTATGTGGTTATGCCAGTATGAGACCAAATCTAACTTCCTACTTAATTAATAGATTGATAATGCTTGCTCTGTATATTTTTGTGATGCTGGAGTTGATAATGAGCCTTGATTATAACTACTGCAGCTGAAAGATGTCCTAGAAAACAAACAAAAAAAAAATGCAGGCTCTTTCATTGCATTGACCTATTCTTGTCGCACAATTCTAGATAATAGTCCCTTAGGGGAGAATATATGATCATGCCTTGGCCGTGGCTGATTTTATGCAGGTTAGATGTTCAGTTAACACTGAGGCTAACATAAAGTTCGGTTTAACACATAGTAGAGTTAGCTAGCATTGTTGTTAGATTCTTATAATAAATATTTTAAATTTTTATGTTTTTTTTAAGTTGTTAGAGTCATCGACTCTTGCTTCTTTTATCCTTAGCATCCCTGGCTCCCTAATATTTTTCCATCAAAGAATTTGCCACACTACTTTTAGGTTTTGTTATGGAGTGAAATAGAAAATATAAAACCTAAGAAAAAAGAAGATGTGGGAATATCTCCAGGGTTCATTGGAGAAGGAGTGTGTGTGTGTGTGTGTGTGTGTGTGTGTGTGTGTGTGTGTGTGTGTGTGTGCAGGTGTGTGTGCATGTAAGCGTGATAGCGCACATGCATGTGATAGATTTTAGCTCTGTGTCATGTAACAACCCTTTCTTCACTGGAAAATATGAGTCTGATAAGTAAACTGCCACTCGTGTTTCCAGAGTATAGTATTGAATGGCCTGGCTGTTCCATTTTCTTGACAATTTATGTATGATATAACAGTAGGAGGAAATGAAAGTATGAGATTTTCTGCAAATCTTTTATATCTTTCACTTTGTCATAATAAAATTGTCACCTTTGAGTAAATTTTCCACCTCCTAATATATAATCAGTACTAAAGTCCTATTGACATAGCCTCTACAAGGTCTCTCAAATTTATATTCTATTTCTATCCACCATGCCTGCCCAGGTCCATGTTTCTGAATTATTAGAAAGTATAATAATTTACATTCCAAATTCTTGTCTTCCGAACAAACCTGTATATAACTGTCTAGTTAAGCTTCTTAAACCCACCTTTCCTGCCTTCTTCCTGCCTTCTTCCTGCCTTCTTCCTGCCTTCTTCCTGCCCTTCCCTGCCTTCCTGCCTTCCTTCCCGCCTGCCTGCCTGCCTGCCTTTTTCTTTCCTTCGTATGCCCATACTTAAACTCACTACACATTGATCGAATGCTCATTATATGACATGCATAGCAGGAGGCACTGAAACTTAGGGTCAAGTGGGAAGATTGAGGTAAGTAGATATGTATATTAAAGGAAGAACATATTAAAGACTAGTTACAATTTTATCCTTGGTATGTGCTGAGTTCTTTATAGAAGTTATTTCCTTTAATTCTTAAGATAAACCTCTGAAATAGTTGTAATTATTTTTGCATCATATGGGTGTAGAAATTTAAACTCGGAGCAATTAGATAACTTGCTTAAGATCATGCAGCCAGTGACAATAAGACTCACTTGAAGGCTCTGAAAATAGTCCATCCAAGTCAGAGGTGATAAAACAAGATCCTTAAAGGCAGTGGAGCTAAGCATAGAAAGGGATAAATATGAAATATATTTTTAGGACATAACAGGATATGACGATGAATTCAATATAAGTCTGGTAGGAGAAGAGGTAGGTTTCTCATTTGAATACAAGAATGGATTTGGATGCCATTAAACTATGTAGGATATAGCAAGGCAAACATTTGAGGAGCAGAAAATGATTTCAATTTGGGCCGTATTTAGGTTGAACTGCCTCATTAACATTTTCTTGTAGGTAGAATGAGGGACAGGATCCAAGGTTCAGGAGAGATATTCAAGCTAAAGATGAAAATTAGGAACACAGCAGTTATCAGTGAATATTTAATATTAGGAACTACAGAGGCATATGCTCAAAACCTCATGACATTTTATCAGTGATAAAATCCAAACTTGCTGAGATGCTATTTAAGACCTCTATAATCTTGTATCAACCTTTCAAGCCATAATGCCTACTTTTTTTCAACATGTTATATCTTTAATAATCCAGCCAAACTAAACCAGTTCAGAGAGTGCCCTCCAAAGTAGTTTGCATTTTTCTCTTTTTAAGACTAATTATTTGGTTCTGAATTTCCCCCCAATTTCTTTATGGAAATCTTAGCCATGCTTTAAAACCCCCTCGAATATCACTATCTCTGCGCAGCTTCCCTCTCAGATGATCTTTTCCCTTTTTGGACCTCATAGGATAGGGATAACATAACAGCACAAAGAGAGGAAGCATCTGAAAAATGCAAAGGAAAGGGCTTGCAGAAATGACTAGCTCAGCTAGTTATAGATTAACCACACAGATCTTTAAATGGCCTTCTGGAAACTCTTGCCACACCTAAGGATCTGTAAATAGGACTGGTGTGGGAATTCCTTCCCCCTTGCAGTCCCCTCCCGAAACTCCCCCTCCCATCAGGTAGACCCTCAGACGAAGGAATCACGTGCCCCTTGCATGGACACTGCAGGGGTATATAATCTGTAAGAAATCTAACCAAGGTGAGCACATGCTTTTGTGCCAGACTGCAGTGAGAGAGTGAGGCAGGTGTATGTGTTCTTTGGACTTTTGCTTTTCGTTTCATATATACTATACATATATTTCTATAGGGTGTGGCCTAAGGAAGTGGTATAATGCTGAGTACCTACCTGAGGTATTTAGATTTTCTCTTAGCCTCTCCAGGAAATGAAACTTAAAGCAAGGTGACTGCTGATGCATAAAAGTTGCTGTCAGTGGTTCAGTTAGAGGAATAGTATGGTTCTGTCTGTTGTTTCTTTATCTTCTCAGGACACCTCTAAGGACTAACTTCCCCTCTCTTGTGACTGCTGGTGGCTGTTGAACTGTGAAAAAGCAACACAGACCACAGGTAAAAGGGGGTTTGCTGCCTTATGTATAGATGAAATGGTGAGAAAAAATACAGTGCATATGTCGAGGGAACATTTAAGAAAGAAATGGCTGCTAAGAGCTAAGCTAAACGTGGAGGTTAGACTTAGGACAGAGTAGTGGTGGTGGTTTCAGTCTCAAGACAAAATAATTTATTTGTAAATAAATTAACTCCAAGATTTATTTGAGATTGATGTCAGAATGGCTGCTTTAGATTGAATTTACAATCTTAAAACATGCTAAGACTTCCCAGTAACAGCTTGATTGTTAAAAATAAATGTGATACACAACTTGCATTAGGCTTATAACTTAATGTAATAGACAAGACAAACATACAAAGGACACACCCATATATTAATTTAAGTAAATATTTTTAACTGTTCTGGGAAGTCCGGGAAGGGACAGTGATGAGCTTGGAGGACTGATTAACAATGAATGGCCTTAGTAAGTGAGAAATCTACCTTAAATGGTGGTTTATAAACTTAAGTTTAAAAATACTATTAGCATATTTATCTTGTGTGTATTTCTAAGTTTAATAATTGGGAATTGTGTTTCACTTTAGGATAAGTGTAGATATATGATTCAAATTAATTGGGATTCTCTGAACAATTAAGACTATTTTTCTGCAATATTTCAATAAAATTGGAAATCAAAGGGAAAGTTAGTTCTTGCCTCTGTATTTATTTCTAAAATCTATTGTGAGGCTCACTGGAACAGCCATTTCTCTTTTAATAACCACAGTAGTATTGTTGTCTATGGAGAAAGATAAGGGCCTTATTATCAGAGAAACTCAATTCTTCAATTTATTAGTTGCATGACCTTGTGCAAGCTCTCGAACATCTCTGATTTTCTGATTACTCATCTGTAATATTAGAGATAATAATTCCAACAATATGAAATTATTCAGAGGGCTATATAAGGATGAGTAGAAAATAGTTTTAAAAAACCACATACTTTTTTATTTTTAAAATACCGATACATTGTGTGGTAGAATGCAAAATTTATATGTATTTTTACTAAAACATGTTAAGAATGAGATATCAATGAGATGATATGCTTACCAAGGCTGCTGTTAGATCATTCCCTAGATCGTTTGTAGTTGGGGTATTTCTGGGGAAACGTTTGAGAAAAAAAATGGTATTTGTGCTAATTATTTGTGCCTAGGATATGCTTCCAGTTTTTTCTTGATACAATTGACCAGTGGGATTAATCAAATAAAGTTTATACATATTCTATCTGAGGACTAGGGTAAGTATTGATGATAATCTTTAAACGGCATACCCTGAGCAAGTTTGGTGAGGTGCTCCATTCAAACTCTGCTTTCTCAGATCTGTTGCTGGCCTTTGAACATGCTGTTTTTCTAGAATGCTCTTACCCTGTCATTATCTGAAAAACTAATAATCCTCAAGTTCAAGTTCAAATATCATATCCTCTGAGAAGCCTTGTGCAGTTCTCCCAAGCACTCCCCAGGTTGTGTTTCCATCCTACCTAGTGCATTTACTAGCTATAATACAACCCTCATCATATTGCCTCTTAATTAATCCGCTAATTTTTCTTTCTCTTTCTCTAGATTGTGTGTGTCTTTCTTATTTATTTATTTATAATTTTAAAAAATTTACTTTTAATTATAGTTGACATCCAATATTAGATTCAGGTGTATAGTGTAGTGACTTAACATTTATATAGCTTAGAAAGTGATCACCACAATAAGTCTAGTAACCACATGTCACTGTACATCATTATTATA
Organism: Pteropus medius; assembly: GCF_902729225.1. Taxonomy (NCBI): domain Eukaryota; kingdom Metazoa; phylum Chordata; class Mammalia; order Chiroptera; family Pteropodidae; genus Pteropus; species Pteropus medius. The sequence continues at coordinate 17,690,867 of NW_024346667.1, forward strand.
AAATTATTGACTCTGTGCCCTATGCTGTACATTACATCCCCATGACTTATCATAACTGAAAGATTTTATTTCTTAATCCCCTTCCTTTTTCCACTCAAACCTTTACTCCCTCCCCTCTGATATCCATCAGTTTGTTCTCTGCATCTATGAGTTTGTTTCTGTTTCATTTTGTTTGTTTTAGATTCCACATATAAGTGAAATCATAGTCTTTGTCTTTCTCTGTCTGACTTATTTCACTTAACATAATGCTTTCTAGGTCTATCCATGTTGTTAGAAATGCAAGATTTTATTCTTTTTTTTATAGCTGAGTAATATTCCATTGTATATATGTACCACATTTTCTTTATCCATTTGTCTATAAATGGACACCTAGGTTGCTTCCAAATCTTGGCTATTGTAAACAATGCTGCCATAAACATAAGAGTGCATATTTTTCAAATTACGTTTTCATTTTCTTCAGATAAATACCCAGAAATGGAATTGCTGGGTCGTATGGTAGTTCTATTTTTAACTTTTTGAGGAATATCCATACTATTTTCCATAGGGCTGCACTATTTTATAATCACACCAACAGTGTACAAAATTTATCTTTTCTCCACATCCTCACCAGCACTTGTTATTTGTTGTCTTTTTTATAATAGCCATTTTGACAGGTATGAGATGATATGTCATTGCTGTTTTAATTTGCATTTCTCTGGTGACTATGGATGTTGAATATCTTTTCAAGTGTCTGTTCACCAACTGTACATTTTCTTTGGAGAAATGTATGTTCAAGTCCTGTGCCTCTTTTTAATTGGATTATTATTTTTTTTGATGTTGGGTTATATGAGTTATTCATATATTTTTGATACTAAGATCTCATCAGATGTATCATTTGCAAATATCTTCTCCTAGCCATATCCAGTGTCAGAGAGTTTACTGCCTGTGTTTTCTTCTAAGAGTTCTATGGTTTCAGGTCTTACATTTAAGTCTTTATTCCATTTTGAGTTTATTTTTGAATATGGTATAAAAAGTGGTCTAATTTCATTTTTTTTGTATGTATCTGTCCAGTTTTCTAACACTGTTTATTGAAGAGACTCTTTTGTCCATTGTATATTCTTCCCTCCTTTGTCATAGATTAATTGACCATATATGATGGGTTTTTTTTCTGGGATTCCTCTTCTGTCTCTTTGATTTATGTTTCTGTGTGTGTGTGTGTGTGTGTGTGTGTGTGTGTGTGTACACACACACACCAGTACCATACTGTTTTCCTTACTATAACTTTGTAGTATAGTTTGAAATCATTGAGCATGATACCTCCAACTTTATTATTCTTTCTCAAGATTTCTTTGGCTATTCAGGGTCCTTTGTGGTTTCATACACATTTTAAGATTACTTGTTCTATTTCTGTAAAAAATGTCATTGGTATTTTGATAAGGATTGCATTGAATTTGTACATTGTTTTGGGTAGTACGGCCATTTTAACTATTAATTCTTCCAACCTATAAGCATGGTATATATTCTTCCATTAGCATCTTCTTCAATTTCTTTTATCAATGTCTTAGAGTTTACAGAGTTCTGGTCCTTTACCTCCTTTTTTAAATTTATTCCTAGGTATTTTATTCTTTTTGATGCAATTGTAAGGGGATTTTTTAAATTTCTTTTTCTGATAATTCATTAGTTGTGTATAGAAACTTCAAATTCAAAAGGTTCCTGAATGTTAATTTTATATTCTGTAAATTAACTGAATTCATTTATTAATTATAATAGTTTTTTGGGAGAGGTGGATTCTTTAGGTTTTTCTCTATATTGTATCATGTTATCTGTAAATAGCAACAATTTTACTTCTTCTCTTCCAGTTTGGAAACTTTTTCTTTTGTTGTTGTTGCTCCCTTGTCTCATCTTCCCATATTGTGTTGAATAAGCGTGGTGATAGTGGGCATCTTTGTCTTGTTTCTGATGTTACAGAAAAAGCTTTCATCTTTTCACCATTGAGTATAATGTTAGCTGTGTGTTGGTCATATATGGCCTTTATTATGTTGAGGTATATTTCTTTTATACCTACTTTGTCAAGAGTTGTTATTAGAAATGGATATAGAATTTTGTCAGATGAGCGTGTGCTTCTTAATGATAGAGGCCTTGAGTATATTGTCTAGAATAGTGTCCAATGTCATAGTAAATACCCAATAAAAGATGGTTGAGTAGATTAATTAATTAATTTTATTATTATAGGCACTTGGTAAGATGACAGGTATTATAGCCAAATTACTCTTAGATACTCTTTTTACAAAAATAAAACATTGACTTTTGTTTATATTTATGTGTAGTTTCTTTTCATATAACTTGTTTATTATATCTGTGATTTCTTTTAAAGACTCCATGACATTAAAATATCTTGGAGACAATGCTACTATTGATTAGAGTTTTTTTACAGAGAATTATTTTATCTGCATGTAACTGTGTTGTGAATCTAAGTATCTGTAGTACCTCTGGTTGTATCTATTTGCCTTAGCTATATGGTTGCCTTTTATAAATTTGATTTCTGAGGAATCACACTTGACATTTCCCTCTATAAGCTGAAGAATGAACATTTTGATGTAATATGAAGTTATGCTGTCTGCCAGCCAACAGAGCAGTGTGCCATTGTTGTTATCTTGGTGTCACCACTTAAATATTTTACTGTTAAAAAAAGATAAGATAAAGGAAGACTACGCATGTTAACACAATGAGAGAGTACATATTTCATAAAGTCAGCTGAGAAAAAGATGGCAGTCATTGGGCACACAGAAACCAGCAAATTTTAGCCTTGATTGGATGCTAATTCATTGTAATCTGATTGACTATGTGCTCAACTATGAAATAAAAGAATATGATAGAAGTAATACTTAAAATGCTGGAAATTAATCTATGCACACTGTTCCAAAGTAAAGATGTACGTAGAAATTTTTACTATTTTCTAGTTTTCTTGAATCAAATCCTCCTTTAAACATATACATTAGTTTTTGTCTTTGTAAATGTGAATTTCACATATATATTTTCAGGGCTATGTTTTGCCCTACCATGCACCTCCACGATCTCTTTTGAGTGACTTAATTGGAAAAGGTTTATGAAAAATTATCTCGATTATGAAAATAGGTATTGAGATTTAGAGAGAAGAAATCAAAGAGTTTTTACCTTTGAAAGGAGTAAACTATATTATGATATATTGTTTTAAATAAAGTGATAATTAATAGCTTTGTTTTTAGAGATCATGGCTTCTGTGACTACTATGTTGAATGAAAAATCAAGCCCTAATAACAGAGAAAGTGAAAGTGAGAGTGATTCTGAAATTGATAACGATGACGACAGTGAGACCACGGAGAGCTTGTTTTCATTTGATCAATCTGAAGAAGAAGATCATCTAAGCTCAGAAGAAGACATAATAGAAGAGCCAGCTTCTGGGCACTTACCATGTGAGTTTGAAATCAATGAAGAGAAGCCTTCAGAAGTTGAAGCTATAGATGTCAGCAGTTCTGATTTTGAAAGATTATGTGAAGCATAACCCATGGATGAATTTCCCTTCCTCCTTCCTTTTTCTCTTCCTCTTCCTCTCTCTCTTTCTCTTTCTCTTTCTCTCTCAACAATATTGTTACCTTTCACCATTTTTTTCCTTCCATATTAAAAAAATTTTTTAGTTGACCACCTGAATGAATAGTTTGCTTGGCTTGAAATCTATATTGTAAAATAATTAGATTTAGAAAATTTTTATGAGTGTGTATAGGTGATTTTATTTAAGTTAAATATGGATCAATTATACTCTATTCTAGCATAGATTCTTAGACTTTTCACCAGTCCAGTTGAATTAATAAATCCTTGGGAATAGGGACTGAGAATTAACAATTTTAAGGTTCTCACATGATTCTGATTATAGTACTGAAAAACTAAAAGCAGATCCAAATGACTCTGCTTGACTCAAAAGGTTAAAGAGTATTCGAATATTAAACATAAATTTCTATATTTAATATTAGCACATAAAATACAATTATACAGAATTTAAAAAATCATGTTGAGTTTTAATATATATCTCAATATTAAAAATTTTGTAATAAAATCTGTATATTATCAGATTAAATAAAAATATTTCAGCAGATGCAGAAAAACATTTAATAAAGTTCAATAGTCACTCATGATTAATTTTTCAACAACTAGGAAAAGAAAATATCTAAACTTTATAAAAGTAGCTTGCTAAAAATCTATATCAAACATCAAATAATGATAAAACTTTATCTGCTTTGCCATTAAAGTGAGGTGCAAGAAAGAGTATTTGTTCTCATCACTACTGTTTAGTATTATATCAGAAGTTCTGGTAAGCATGAAAAAACTAGAAAAGTAAATAAGATGTGAAAAATGTGAGGATAGGGAAGAAATAACTGATATTATAATCTACCTCAGGCAGTGAAAAAAATCTACCTTAATTTCCAAGAGAATCCACATACAACTGAGAAATAAGAGAAATCTTCTTTGGGATATAAGATGGACATTTTAAAAATATGGATCCTATCAACATCCATATGGAAATGTCCATTAGTATGAAATCTAATACTGACTCGAAGCACCAGAAATGACTAATTGGAAAATGTATTAAAAGAAAGAAAACTATCAAAATAGCCACACAAACTAACATATACTCAGGAATAAATCTAACAGAACATATTAAGAAGAAAATAATTATGAAATATTATAGAAGAACTTAATTGAATAAATGTAGAAATATACTACATTCTTTCTTATTATTCAGTATCACAAATATATCAAGTATCCCCAGATTAATCTTTAAATTTAATACATGTTCTATCTGAATCTACTCTTTCGTCTTGCCTCTACAAAAAAATGCAGTAGAATATCATAAATCCATATATAAATATAAGAATCATTTATTTCAGATAACTAAAGATTGTATACAAATCAGTTGGAGAAAGACAGCCTAACAGAAAATGGGCAAAGGTTACAAATAAGCAAATTACAAAAAGGAAATCTGAACATTAAAAAAAAATAGATATATATACTCTACAAGATATTCATCATTGGTAGTAATATAAATTAGAACTATGAGATACTATTTCACATTTCTCAGATTAGAAATATTTTAAAATTTGATAATATCAATATATTGAAGATAAATTGAATATCTCTGTAATTCTTACTTCTTAGAGAATCTCTCTTACATATGCTCAGTGAGACATATTAAAGTTAATGTACAATATGCCATCGTTTGTAAGACAAAGGCAAGAAAACAAAATAAACTAAATATCAGTATGGAATTTAAAGATAATATATTCATAGTAGGAGTATTATCAGCTGCTAAAATGAATGCACTATATGTGTTTCAATATGAATAGATCTCAAAATGATGAAGTTGAATGAAAAAAACATGTAGAATATCATTTAATTTAAGGAGACATATAGCAAAGAAATATCACATTGTTGGTTGCCTCTGTGGCAGACAGAATGAGAATTCAACTGTATCTGTAATGTTTATTTCCTTTAAGTAAATTTGAAGCAAATGAGCACAATTTTAACATTTATAAGTCCCAACGATGGGGTACATAGGTATTTGTTAGTTATTTTTTTTAATGCTTTTCTGTATATATATATTTTTAGGCGAGGCAACCCTTGGTTTACTTCACAAATTGCAAGGAACTTGTCAGCTTACATTCCCTTATTTTTTATTTTTTATGCCTACAGCACCTGGTCATCCTAGGTGGTCTCCCATCCAAGTATTAACCAGGCCTGACCCTGCTTAGCTTCCGAGATCAGATGAGATCGGGTTTGTTCAAGATGGCATGGCCATAGACTACTTTTCTATATTTTTAAACTATCATTATCACCCTTCCCCCCCAAAAAGGATCAACTGAAATTTAGGGTTGCCCAATTACCAACCGCCTTTTATTTTTATATTGATTAAGTTACCTATATTTGTTTATTCTTCATCTGGATAATGTATGAATAACATTTACCCAGAGCAAATATTAATAATTTACCTAAGCTCAAATTGAAATATTTCTTACCTACTCAGAAACTAAAAGTAAGAAAAATTAAATACAGTGTATCAACTTAAATAATGTGTTTCTAAAATTATTGACACTAATGAAATAAAACTAAAATATTCTTCCAAATGAATATATTTTCATGACTCTAACCAATTAGGCAGACTCTTGATAAGTACAACTTAAGACCTGGTAGCAGGGTAACATGCAAAGATAAGACAGACAGAAAAAGTTGAGAATCATATAACTTCACTCATATTTGGGATATAAAACTGAAAGCAACAAATGAATAAAGCAAACACTCAATTTAGTAGTTACCAGAGGAAAAGCGGGGTAGGCAAAGAGATAGATAAGGATAAAGGGGGTCCAATGTATGGTGACAGGAAGAAATTTGACTTTGAGTGGTGAACACACAATGCAATATAAAGATGATGTATTATTGAATTGTACACTTGAAACCTATATAATTTTATTAACCAATGTCACCCCAATAAATTTAATTTTAACAAATTAAAAAATAAAGTGTAAAAAAAGAAACCTGGTAACAGGAAACTTCCCTGCCACCTTACACAAAATTTTTTTAAATCTTGAATCTGTAACTATTCACAATATTAACTTATTGGGTTGTTTCTCTCAGCATAGATATGAAAATAACAATGACAAAATGAGATTATAAAATACTTGAGTCACAAAATGATGAAGACATTTGGAGACTTCTATGTTAATCGCAAGAAATAAGTACAATTTTAATGAAAATATAAGTTTAGCCTTATCATTTGGTTAATAATTCCAAAGTAGCTTTTAGGAGTGAGGAGCCATATATTCTTAATCTGGTCCTGTATATGGAAGTGTCTAGGGACCCCATATATTTAACTACTCTTTTATAATACCTAATAGCCCCCAGTTATGCACAAATTTATTCTCTTTGAAGGAGAAGCAGTTACGGGAGGACTTAGTATCAGTGATAACAATATGAGAGACTACTTATGTTGTAACTAAAATGCAAAAAAATCTGATGTATTTTTATATTCCTGCTTACTTTTTTTTGTAAGACTCACGCTGACTAGATGAACTCTTGTTTTCCTTTACATACCCTGATTACTGGATCAGATACATTCAACAAGGGCATGGAATATTAAAAAGAAATTTGCAGGAGAAATTTATTTTAAAGAATTAAATCAATTTTCTTTTTTTTTCATCTATGGGAGAATGGAAAAATACAGGATTTATCATTTTACGATTTATCTTTAATGAGAACTTTTTAATATAGATACTACATCTATAAATGTATATGAGTTATCTAAATATATATATATCCATATAAATTAATTATAAAAGTGGTGAATTTTCAGTTTTATGTACATTTTTGCCTTTGTGGATTTGTTATAATTTATATATATTATTAAAATTCATTATGTATATTATTAAAATTCATAGATTTTATGACAAGTCTAATTTTAAAACTGTAGGATTTGGCTTACCTTGCCCATAATTAATCTTAATAGTAGTAATTTAGTTATATTCTCATTTTTAATATATCTATCTTCTACATGTTTATTGACTATTTCAGCCATGTACATGCAGTCTTGTATAAAATATAAATATACTCAGTTAACAACAGATGTTAATTGTCACTTAAAATCAATTTAAACTTGAGTATTAAACTTCTGTTATTTATTTTTAAAGGTTTAACTGAATACAAGAAAATTCTGAATGAGCTCTCACTGTTAATTTGGAAAACTCTGTCAAAATCTAAGTAAGTACAACACAATACTTCAAAGCTATATATCATTCGAAGTAATTAATTTCAACTGTATGGCATAATTTTTTATTTATTCCTGCTACAAATAATTTTGGAGAAACTGCCAATGGGGCAAGAGATTAATCTTTTTGAAAACAGGTAAATATTTTCTTTTCTTGGGAAGGATTATGGTATACAGCTTTCATTCAAGAGCAAGGAATAAGATACTGAAAACTTTGAAAAGAGGTATAATTGGAGGAAAGATTCAATTTGCTTTTAATGTTGCACAAGACTAAAGTAAAGATTTAATTGACGTTATATTACATGTCAAAATATTATGCAAGTGTCATAAAATTGTCTTTGGTATGTTTTACCTAATACCAAAGCATTATATAATATCGACAAAGACAAATACACCAAATCAATGCATTATTTAATTCCCTCAACAGTTATTTTTGTGTGCCAATTAATATGATAGGCGCCAGGGTACAGTGATAACGAAAGTAAAATATCCTGCCATAGGTGATTTATTGAGTCTAATATTATGGTGTTTATCTCCACATTTCACTTTTCTAAAATCATTTAGAATAGATATACTATAATTTTAATTATATACAGTTACAAAATAAAACAAGAAACCCAAAGCATCACTTATAATAAGCATATTTAAGCACATGTTATGAACTAAACATAGTTTGGTTATAGTCACTTTATAGATATTTATCTCGTTAATTCTCACAGCAACTACGTGAAATATTATCTGCTTTAATTCCCACTGACATTGAGAAAATGTAGCACAGGACAGACAAGCAAGTAAGCCGAAGTCCTAGAGCTTGTAAGTGATAGACACAGGATTCTAACCTAGGCAGTCTAACTGCAGAGAATGCAGTCTAACCCCCTACATTATATGCTTGAATATACAAAGATTAAATTATGAAAAAAAGCAGAATTAACGTATTTCTACAGTGTTTTAATTTTTTTTTATGGTAGTGTATAGTAGTACCCACATCCTAGCCACAACACCCAAGAAACAAAACAAAACAAAACAAAACAAAAAGAATTGAAGTTAGAAAAAAAATATGTTCATTTTTTACAACACCAGGTATTGGAAATTATATAGATGAATTGAATTTCTGACATCTGCACATGCAAGTATAGCTCTGTACAATTGCTTTAGAAATCAATTTGGTATTATCTTATAATATAGAAATCAATAATGCCATTTCTATAAATATACCCTAGAGTTTCACCTGTGCATTAGGAAACATCTACAAGAATGATCTTTGGAGCACAGTTTGTAATAGTAATAAAGGAAGAAACACTTCAAATGCCCATTAAAAAAGATGTAGAATAAATTGAGATGTAGACATATAATTGAATATTATACAGCAATAAAGTTATTCAAGTGTAGCTTCCTGTAACCATATGATAGAATTTTAGTAGTAATTAGTAATTAAATTTAAAAAGTAAATTCCAGAAAACATATATAAAACATTGTTCATTTAATAAATATTCAAAACTAGGCATACATATATTGCCATAAAAAATTAAGCTCGAGAATGATGAAAACTAAATTCAAGGCAGTAGTTGCCTCTGAGGGGGAGAGATAGGGAGATGAGTTCTAAAAACAGCTCATAAGGTAGATATAAGTTATAGAAAATCTTTTATTTCTTGAGTTGGTTAAAGAGTTCATAGCTGATTGTTATATATTAACTTAAAAAAGCAAAATAAGATAGTTCCATACATATAATTGATCAAGGATAATGATTGACCTAATTTTTCATACTAGAAGTACAAAAACAATAAGTATCAAAATTTAAAATAAAGGTATAGTTTTTATATAGTTATGCTTATACTGATGAATTTCAATTTCACTATAGCATCTGTCTAATTTTTAACTAAGGGCTTTTTCTATTACAGAATAATGAGAATGCCCTAGAAAATTGTTACTTAAATATAATAGAAATTTGTGGTTAGTTTTTCTGTTTCTTAAACCAGAAGAAAATTTGTGTAACCAATCGAACTGTGGAATTTTCTCTCAAGCTATTATTTTTATTATCATTTTATCGTGTGTTTTATATTTTTATTCAGAATGGTGAACTTACTTCAAGACTTCGTTGAGTCTGAATTTTTTTTGATTGATGGAGATTCATTATTCATCACTTGTGTTTTTAATGTGAACTTCAAGGAAGGACAAACTCTTCACTTCTTCTATATTGTAGAACAATTTCTGCATGATTTCATTCAAAAAGAAGCCAGATTTGTAATAGTTTTCTTTAAGGTAACAGACAGATTTAATTCTCTACTCTCATTCTGTAGTATAAGAAAAAAAATTTTTTTTTAAATGTGATTAGTCATTACTCTTTTAGTTATTTTGCTTCTTCAGATTATAATTAAAGTCTCTACTAATAGGAATGATATCAAGAATTATTGATAGGAAAATAGCTAATGAGTCTTTATTTATTTAACATTTCTACAGGATTCAGAAAAAAACATTTTAATAACCTGACTTCTTATTTCTGTGTATCATGTTAATATAATAATTTATACATAATACTAATATTTAGAAAAATAACTAGCTACTTTTTTTATCTCTAAAATAAACATTGGTTTCTTTTTCCTACAGGATGCAGAAAATATGTATTTTAATTACCCTGAGCTTCTGGCCCTTCGTACCATATTGATTCAACATTTAGAATATAATACTGATGTCACTATTTATACAGAATTTTCCAACTGTTTGTCACCAGAATGGGAGATATTTCTTAAAGAATGTTATCCGTATTTCCTAATTGTTTCAGAAGAGGGAATAACTCCTCATCAAACTGACTTCTTAAACATTTTTATCATTCATGCTCTTTACCAGAAAATCAATATTGTACCGTCTTCAGAAATAGAGTCAGATGTCCTTAGAATCTATGGACACTATGCCTCAAGTTGCTATTTACACAAACAATTTTTTGAAAAGGTAAGTTAGTTTAAGTTGCTCAGAAGAAAGAAGAAATGTAAATGTGGAAAAATTAACCAGAGAACCCATAGCATAAGTCTTTATTAGAAAATTCTGGGCATAAGAAAACTCTGAAGGAATATTCTAATGTGGGGGAATAGGGCAGAATTTTTTTATATGGCTTTAACAAGAGGTTAGTTTAAGTCCTTGTGGATTAAGCCTTTGTATGGGCAATTTTGAGAGGTGGGGTGGAAAAGTATGGGCTAAATTCATGTATAAGGGTCAATTCAAATCAGAGAGCCAAGGACGTGTGAAGATCACAATGGGAAGTTCTTAGCCAGCGTCATGTACATAAATTACATATATGTGTGTATACATACATACACACATTCACTTACACATTCTTTATATAATCTTATATATTACATATGTATACTTTTTTGTGTGTATGTATTTATAAAAAATACACATACGTATATGTATATTTTGTATAAATACATACACACAAAATATATATATATATACACATATATCTCTATATATAAAATACATATAATCTAGGATGATTTTTGTTTATATTCTCACTTTTAAAATTAAGATGGTTTATAGAGAAAATATTTTATCATTTTATTTGCCAGTACTTTTTTGCAACTATTTTGAATAATTGTATCCATTAAAAATAGGTAGCTTTGAATACTGAGGCTTAAGAGTATCACTTACGATTTTCTTTATTTTTGTAAATAGGTAACAGATCAGTGTAGGGCAATATAAAACAATTGTACTACTACTAAGACCAGTACTTTTTAATGATTGGTTTTACTAGAAATAAGTGCATTTTAATTTCTTGTCATATGTTCTAATAACATCAGCAAACAAGTAGTTCAAGCAAAAGGAACTGAAGAATTTTAACTTGAATTAAATGATTTTTTTGTTTTGTTTGTAGTCAAATAGTCATGAACATTATTTTCCACCTTGTATTTAGTTTAACTAGATGTTTGGAATATGTATTTTCATTTGAACAAGAAGACTTACTTATGTGTTTTGTTTTTTAGCATGAGATACAACTGCGACATGTCTTACAGGTCTACATAAGAGAGTATTATCAAAAATCACAGGAAACAGAAATAGTTCTGTATGGTCATTTGAAACTAAACTTGGGATACGTACAGAAAGAGGTAATGACACATTTACCTGGTAACCAAAGTTCAGCATCTAGGAAATATATTTTTAATGATTTGTTGCTTCTGGAAGATAGATATTTCCTTTATTAACATTCATATCCTTACCGATTATATGGACTTGCATCCTTAAGATGTGTTCTTCAAGCTCCAGCAGGAAGAACCTTATTATATTTATTGATTACAAAATCTTAGACATTTTCTACAAAAAAAACCCCCAAACAAACCATACTTTGCGCGTGTGTGTGTGTGTGTGTGTGTATATATGTATATATATATATTTATATAAATATACATATTTACTATATATATATAGTAAAATTGGTGGAAGACAACTACAGTGATTAAGATCTTAAACTTTTATTCTTAATATATAGGTGACTGCTGTGGAATTGTATTTTTAGAAGATAGGAAATTTTTGGTATTCTGGAAAAGAAAGCTATCTATGCAGCTAGTAAATAGAAATTAAGCAATTGATCCTTTGGTAATCTCTCATGAGGAAGGTGACCTAAGTCAAAGGTTATTTTACCCTTCTGATTACTCCAAACACTATCTGATATTGTTTTCTCTTCCATAAATAATTCTTTTTGGAAGAGTAGGTATGATGTGATGATGTGATGAAGGTCACATGACTCTGGAGTCAATATGTTTATGAGCAAGATACTTAGTTTCTCTTATGAACAGCAGCCTATTGGACATCTCCTTGTGGAATTTTAATAGGCATCGCAAACTTAACATGACTAATTTTTAAGACCTTGACTCGGAACCCATTCCATTGGAGTCTTCCACATATCAGTAATGGTATCTCTATCCTTATAATTATTCAGGACAAAAACCTGATAGATATTTTTAACTTCACTCTTTCCCTCATACCCACATCACTGTCACTGTGTATCCTGAAACTGCTGACTTCTTATCATTTCCATCCCTAAGACATTAATTTGAGACCCTGTCATCTCTTGCATGGACAAATGCAATAGACTAGCATTCATTAACCTACCTGTATTTCAGCTCCTGCTCTTTTTCTCCAATGATTTACTTTCTACACAATAATTAAAGAGATTTTTTAAAAATGTAAATCTGATATCATGGTACTACTTTGCTCAAAATTCTACAAGGTCGTGTTATCAATGTTACAATAAAATCCCTGCAAACCATACATAGACTGTAGACACATAACAAACTTTTTAAATTGATGGATAAAGTCAAGTGACTTGTCTAATGTCTTAAGTTTTAGGAGAAGCAAGATTGTTGTCTCAGACTTTGATACCCTGACACAGAGAAAACTGTCCTAAGTCTGTATAGCAACCTCTTGCTCTAGTCTAGTTACCTCACTGAACTTTTTGAATTCTTGTTCCTTTCCAACTTTCACCAAAGTATGGAGATTGTAGTGATAATACTGTTAGTAGCAGTGATTCCTAATTATCAATTAGGAATTATCAATTATCAGTTAGGAGAAGACGGCTTTGAACATCAGGCAGATACATCATATTTGTTCCAGATGCCTCCATGGCTACTGAAAAGTGTCTGAACTGACAACACTGAAGAATTTACAAGTTAATCATTCAGGGACTTGCAAATTGGGTATGGCTTATCCAGATTTGTTAGAGTATAGAGATCATGAGGAGAAATAGTTATTAATATTAAATTGGTACTTAGAGCCTAGTTAGGTACAGCCTCATTCTCATTCTTTCATTAAACATTTTCCAACTGTTCTGTTCTTCCCTAGGGATTTTATTTTTCTTTTATTCTTTGCAAGATTAAATTTCAGTATTTATTAATGGGAAAATTTCAACTTTTTTTTTCCTAGGGTTAAATATAACCTGAGCTTTGAATTTTGTCCCTTGTAATTGGTAGGTCTTTAAAAAATTTTTGTATTGCAGATAAATCAAACCTTGTCCTTGCTTCAGAATTTATGGCCAGAAGGAGCTGATATCAGAAGTGTTGTCTGCTCCATTTCATGCTCTGTAACACTAAAACTCTATAAAAAAATGTTACATAATGCACAAGACTGTGAAAACCTAAACACAGGCACAGAAAATCATAACATGCAGGTGGGATTCTTTCAAAACAATTTAATTATTAAATGTTACTTTTATTTTTTTCATAAAAATGCTATTTTATTTTATTATTAAATTTATTGGAGTGATATTGGCTAATAAAGTTATATAGGTTTCAAGTGTACAATTCAATAATATGTCATATGTGTATTACATTGTGTGTTCACCACAGACAGTTAAGTTTCCTTCCATCACCTTATATTTGACCCCAATGTCACTTTTAAAGATGTGGCAATACTTATGAGTAGTAGCTATAGGTTAAACTCATTATCAAACAGAAAATATGTGCTTGTCACTTGTTTGTTGAATATACATTGATATAAATGTATTGATCATATTCTTATGAAGTCATGAAGGGCTCTGTACAAAACAAGTTAGAATAATTATTTTGTTTTCTGCAATGAGTTTGTCACTTCTTTCTTCCCTGACCAAAGGATAAACACCTATTTCATACTTGTTTTTGGCTGATCATGATGGCTGTTGAGAATGTCATAGACCAATTTTAGGAAATAGGTGTTGAGATTTAGTCTTTGCAAAAGCTGATGGAGAGTGGCATTGCTGACTGTGATGAGGGCGAACCTGGATAACTAGCCATCCACTCTGTTGGCCCAGAACTCATGTTTTCTGTTAATACCAATAATAATGGTGATACTACTATTAATAATAGCAGTTAATTTTTACTAAGTCTTTATTATGTGCTAATGCTAGGTAACTTATACACATGTCATTAATCTTTACAGCCATTCTGCACTGTAGATAGTCTTGTTATCCTACTTTATAAATGAATAAGAGTCAAACAGCTACCTGGTGGCAGAGCTAGGATGTATACCCGTGTTTTTTGTTTTTTGTTTTGTTTCGTTTTTTTTGCTGTACTGCACTGACTTAGCATATAGGCATATCTTGTACTAAGGAACAGGTATGACAATAAGAAGCTTTATCACCCCCCTTGTATTTCTGCTTTGAGATTATAAATAAACAAGTACTAGACATGCCTCCAAACAGGTGACCATACTCCACCATTTAAAAAAATGAAAGCATTATATACAGTAAATGCTGGAGCTCTATTTTGAAGAATCTTCACTCCTGAGCAAAATTAATAGTTTGTACTGTTTAAAAAAATAAATCATATGCTTATTAATTTTTTTCTTAAAATAACTGAATAGAAATTCATCTATTATATGGGACAATTATGGGTAAGATGCTTTAAGATGGTGTCATTTCATATCTGAATGTTTACATTGCCTATGTGTAGATCGTACTTTTAAAATTCATGTTCTTCTAGGACTTGAAAAAACCACCTACACTAAATGAAGCAGCCGATCTTTGCAGAATGCACTGTCTCAGTGTGATTTTCCTTCAACATTTACCCCTGTTTCAAAGAGCTAAGAGTAGAATCATTACTTATATTTGGGACAGAACACTTCTACCATTTTTAAATATGGTAGGTGAACCTCATGAAAGTTCATAAATAATGTAAATTCAATAAGGTAAAAGTTGGAAGGCAGAATACTTTGCTTTTTCTGATTTGCTTTTTTCTGTATGCATTTTAAAAATTGCTACCAGCAAACAACATGTTTCTAGGAAAGATAGTCCTGCCATATGTAAAAGTACTCAATAAGTAAAGTAATTCAGCTTCATGAAAAATGACCCATACTCTGAAGAATTCTAAATAATCAATTTCTTTGAAGAAACAATTTTTACTATTGATATGTATGTGTAAAAAATGATTTATATCATTTACATGTGTATACTTTATTCATTAAAATAGAAAAATTAATGTAAAAGTCATTTGTCAGCTATTGTGAAACTTTAAAAATCTTAGTTTCCATATTTGTCATAGTGCTTCTCAGTTTTATATTTTTGTATAGTGTATTGCAATCTTATTTTGAATTAACACCTTAGTTCAAGGAAAAAAGTACATCTTGCAAAAAACTTTAACCAAAGAGAATATTACATAATCTCTTTTATTATAACTCTAAGCCTGCTAAGAGTAAAATCATTCCCATTAGGTTTAGCACAGTATGAGATAATGGGATACTAAGTTACATAAAGGTAAAGTAATGCTTTTATGAGATTTTGAGAAACCCATGTAATACAGTAAATTAAGGTATAGTTATCATTGTAAAACTACATTGTTGATTTTATTACCTGATCATTATCGGCGCAATCATATTATGTATGCAGGTGATATTTTATTTTATATTTAAGAAACCCCATCTTATGTGTGATTGTATTTTATTTAGGCACTAACTCATTAAATGATGCCATAAGCAACTTTTAATTGAACCTCTCTATAACAATAAATTCTCTATAATGACTTTATTATTTTGGGTCAATAAAGGAATATTTTTTGTGTTCATGATTGTGCTGAGTTCAAAAGAATCATTTCATTTTAGAACTACAAGTTACCTAGGAAGATATAGATTAATCATGTTATCTTATAGTTGTGGAAAATGTAGCATAAAGGTAAGTCATTTGTATACAGTTATATATTTTGTCGATGCCAGAACATTGTGTTTTGATATTTACTATAGTTTCTTTTTCTTTGTATAAGGCATAGATCCTGTTGAGGGAAGTTTAAAAACGATATGTGCATCCTGGAAAAATTTTATCATTAAAACATGCCTCTCTTCTTTTTTTTTTTCCAGCTAAAGAAATGTACATTTTTCATCCTAAAACAATTAAAGGCTAGAAATAATTGGGATGTGAATTTCACTGGCCTGCCTGACTTAACTGATACTAGTTTGTGGAAAAATATTGCTTATTATTATGAAATTGAATATAATAGAGGTATGTTTTAAATAACTGTACAGTTAATTATTCATTTTTTGGTGGGTGGGTGAGAATCTGACAAATAATGGCAATGAGCTATTCATTAATTAATTACAATTGATAGGAAGTTTCTTCATGGTTATTTTCTTTGGAAAGTCTGAATTTTCACAAGAGGTAAATGGTTCCATGGAGGACCGTGTAAGGACTTTTTTTTTCCCCAAAACTATGAGACAATATCAGCTGTTTGGGGAAAAAAAGTTTAAATGAAAGGATTATATGGAGCTACCCCTAGAACAATGTGCTATGTTACCATTTATTGCATATCTTTGATATATAAGATCATATGCATATATTGTTTTGGACAAGGTACTGTTCCTGTGAAATCTGGAAAGGGTGTCAGGTTGGAGTATTATATGAAGGAGAAAGATGCACGATAAGGGGAACTCTGCCCCACTTTTCCCAGCAGGACCTGCAGAACTGATCTTGGCTCCTGGCTCCTTTATTTATCATATTGACGCCACGGACTGACATCTCATTGGCATACCTGGTTTTGTTTTCTTAGTGACAGAAAATTATAACAGTTCAAAGATATTTTTACTTTCTTATAACATTAGTTACAACATGAAAAATATGCAAGAACCTATTCCGTTTTATTTTAAGCATCCAAGATGAGATTCTCACAGACGTAAACCTATGAAATAATTCACACACTTGTAAAACAGAAAATATGGTGACTATCACTCAGACTTTAATTATTAATTTGAATATATTTCTTCTTCTACCTAGGACTAAATTTGGGATTAGGTGACACTTTGATGCAGGAGTATCAGAAGTTGTGGAACATGGTCTTAACATTATCGGGGGACGAGGATTTCGGAGGACCCATACCCATTAGGACAACAACCAGACTGTTCCTTACACAGAAAGAAACAACACCTAGAGGTACTGACAATTTTTTAACATTAATCTCATTCAGGACAGAAAGAGATTAGCAATGTAATCCATGTTTAGAAAATAAACCTGACCTTTTAAAGTTCTTTTTATTTTAATTTATTTTTATTATGGTGACATTGGTTTAAAGTTCTGCCTTTTTTTCAGGATTAGTTCTGCTGATTAGCTTTCATACCTACACATTTTCTTTGCCTTTCCACCACTATTTATTTACTTGCTTGCTTATCTATCTATCTATCTATCTATCTATCTATCTATCTATCTATCTATCTATCTATCTATCTATTGTGAGGACATGAGAAAAAGAGCTAACAGTTATTAAACACTACCAAATATTGTGCTTTACCCTTCACATAAATTTTCTTTTTTGGTTTGCAAAAGGGCCCTACTCACGGTATTGTCAATCTCATTTTACAGATCAGGTCTCGAGAAGGTGTCATAAATCACATAGCTAATCCATGGTAGAAGATTTGAATCCATGTCTGTCTGTCTTCATAGTCAGGAACAGAGGCATCTTGTAATAATATCTTTACCTTATTTTCTACAAAAAAGTTTAGGTTTTGCTAAAGCTCATATGGAGAAACCAGCTTGTATTTAAGTAGACCTCTAGGAATTGTGATTGACAGATTAGACCAGCCTGTTTATGTGGAAAATTAGTCCCTATTTATTTGGGACTACATAAGACATATAAATGTTCTTTTAAGTTTCAACTAATCAAAGAAACAGATATTATTTGTATTACTATTTCATTTTATTAATATTGATGATTAAATTTAGAAATTTTTATAAACTTTATTTCCTTTGGTCTGTGGAAAAATAGGCATATTTCTTACTGCAGTTCAGAATAAATACTTGTCTTTTCCCGATTGTATAGTGATATTGTGACTATTCCTCAAATGCCTTCAACTTCAATTGCAATAAAATTCTACATCAGTTCACTTAATATATACTTACATTTGTGACTTAATAGGTGTAATATAAATTCGATTTAAACATCCTGATTTGCAACTTCAATAATACTTCAATTCTTTTGAAGTATTATTCATTTTGCAGTGAACATCGAAAATGTTTAGCTTTGCTATTCCAGAAACATTTGCATCACGATGGAAAATTATTATTAGAGTTTTATATTCAAATGTTAATTGTATTCCTGAATACTACCAGGATCAAATCAAGAAATTCAAAAATTGGGACTCATTCCTCTGAAAGCTGAGATTATAGAAGATTATGCTGGAGATATTTTGTCGGAACTACCTTTTCTAAGCAGGTATTCACAGAAAAACTTTGCCTGTTTGTGATATCTATATTTCTATATCACTGGGTATAGTGAACTGGATTTATTGTTTACATATTTTATATATATGATAAAATTCCCAGTTGGAAGATACATTTTAATGAGAATTTTAGTGAATTTGCTTTATTTATGTGATTGATTATCATAATTTTAAAAAATACTTCTGTATCTTTCTTGAAAAAACTTTCATTCCTCAATATAGAAATATCTCCTTTACCTTTTCCTCTGTAGTAGGTATAACAAGTTAAGGGTATGATTAAAGGAGCGGATGTTAGAAGTATGGCAGTAGCTAAGATATAGAAATTAAAGGCCAGATGTGAAAGGAATTATTGATGTGGATCTCAAAATTATCGAGAATGATGAGAAAAGAAAATAGTAAGGA
The DNA here is from genome assembly GCF_902729225.1 of Pteropus medius. Taxonomy (NCBI): domain Eukaryota; kingdom Metazoa; phylum Chordata; class Mammalia; order Chiroptera; family Pteropodidae; genus Pteropus; species Pteropus medius. The sequence goes on from NW_024346667.1 coordinate 17,710,197, forward strand.
GAAAGGCAGTAAACTAGGTTTATATCTTCAGTGAAAGAAACAGAGCAACAGGAGGATAACTCTCACAACAAGGAAGGGTTGTTGGAGTTGACAGTGGATTAAGGCTGAATGAAGGATAACTATACTAAATTTATTCATCATTTATCTGAAATTCAGATATGTCTGTATAGCCTACATTTTTATTTGCATCATCTATCGATCCAATATTAGAGGCATATATTTCAATGGGATGGAAAGGGAAACAGATGTCTTGAAGCAGCAGAGACGAACAAGGAGGGTATACAATTGCCTCTAGGCCCAATAGTAAGAGAGTTATTGAAATAAAAAAAAATTAGTCAAACTTGAAGAGGAAACAATGGAAGCAGAAAAGTTCCTCAGGGAAGAGTCAAGTTTTAGTCAGAGACATTTGGGTTAAAGGAGTATTCAAAGAAGAGTTTATGGATAAAGAAAATTGCTGTTGACAGTCTCTCAGTTCTAGAAGATGTAGTGAAGGGGTTTAGTAGGATTATTGAAATAGATTCAAATGAAGATTGTAGGCTGGTAATGATGTATGGTGACCTTATATGCGTAGACTGTGGGTGAAGAAAGATGAATGGGCATATCTGGTCTGATGGTTCTAGTTCTGAAGGTGGTTTAAGAATTCCAAATATTAACCATCATTCTAGAGATGGATCTTTTAGGCAGTTAATGGTGATGAGATAAGGAATGCTGGAATGTGTATGGTGGGCAAATTGTGATTATTGCTGGTCTCACAAGGAGACTGGAGCATATGGAAGTAAAGTATACTAGTTGCATATATGACAGACCTCACTGTTAATCAAATAAAAAAATTAAAACTACAGTTAGTCATTATTCAACACTCTTCATTTGGGTAAAATTTACAAGACTAAGTGATGCCAAAGTGATGCCAAGATGTACGGCAATGGGAAGAAGCCAGAAAGAGGATAGAAACGTCCAAACATTTACAATGGGATAGAAACTGGTGAGACCTAGTGAAGTTTGAGATGTGCATTTTCTACAATTTAACTAGAGAAAACTCTCCTGTATTTGAGTAAGAAAAATTGCATTAATGACTTTTGCAGTAAGTTTGTATAGAAGTAAAATAAATGTACATCAGTAGGAAAATAAAAAGTATATTGTAGGAAATTAATACAATGCAAATATTCCACAGTGAAAATAAATACCTGTGCACAAACATATACATCAACATGTAATCTCAATATGATTTTGATAATCTCAAAATCATCTCAATATGATTTTGATAATCTCAAAATCATATTGTTCATGTAACATAGTAAGGTAGAGAATGATATACCTTTCATGATATTTATGTGCAGTCTGAACTTGCATGGGCATGATAAATACAAGGTAGCAGTTGCTCTTTGGAAGAGAGAAGATCAAGATTTCTTAGCAGCATCTAGGAAATTTAAAATAATGTGCAATGCTTTATTTCTTTACAATAAATAAGATCTGAAGCAAATCTGGAAACCATTAGCATTTAACAAAGTGGGTAATCATTCCTGTGGTCATCTAGTATCATAAATTTATTTTTTGTTTTTTTAAATTAAATTTATTGGGGTGACATTGGTTAGTAAAATTATACAGGTTCAAGTGTACAATTCAATAATACATCATATGTATATTCCTTTATGTGTTCACCACCCTAAGTAAAATTTCCTTCCATCACCATATATTTGACTCCCTTTACCCTTATCACCTCCCCCCTCCCCTCTTCCCTCTGGTAACCACTAAACTGTTGTCTGTGTCCATTGTCTCTGTTTGTCATGTCCATTTGTTGCTTTCAGTTTTATATCCCACAAATAAGTGAGATCATATGGTTCTCAATTTTTTTCTGTCTGACTTATTTCATTTAGCATGATAATCTTAAGCCATCCCTGTTGTCACAAATGGCAGTATTTCATCTTTTCTTATGGCTGAGTAATATCCCATTGTATGTATATACCACAGCTTCTTTATCTAGTCATCTATCAAAGGACGCATTTTTGCTAGCAAGTTTTGAATTCATATTGCCAACTTTTCTTTTCTATGAAATCCCCAAATTATATCTTGACTCTGTCTTCTGAACTCCTGATTGTAATTGGATGTCTCATCCCACACTCAATGTGTAAATACCAAACTCCTGCTCTGGCAGGAATCTCATCTTCCCTTAGTGTTCCAATCTCCACATTCTCTTTTCTTCCAGTTTCTCAAGCCAGAATGCTTGGAATCATGCTTGACTTCTTTGTATTTTTTATACCACATCCAGTCTGTCAGCCAAACTCATTTTTCTTCTTTCAAAATATATGTAGAATATTTCCTTTTCTTGCTTCTGTCTGCTCTCCATATCGTGTATAATCTGCCATTGCCTCTCGATTATTGCAGTAGCCTGCCAACTGGTCTCCTACTTCTGCCTTTGTCTCCTTCACTGTGTGGTCAGCACAGAAGCCAGAAGGAGGCTGCTGAGGAAAAAAAAAAAATCAGATTATTTCTCTCCTCTGCACAAAACCTTTCAAGAAGTTTCAACTCACTCAGGTAAAAAGGACTACGGAGTTCTATTGCTCTGTGTCCTCAAACCTACTTTCCTTTACCGTTTTGACCTACTAATTTCCTACTAATCTCTCCCAAATTCTCTTGCTCTGTCCATGCTGGTCTCCCTGCTGTTCCTTTTTTCCCCCAGACTTATTGAGATATAATTGATATATAACATTGTGAAACTTTTAGATGTACAATGTGATGATTTGATACACAAATGTACTTCAAAATGATCACCATGATAAGTTTGTTAACATATTCATCACCTCACTTAATTATCCATTTTTTGTGGTGAGAACATTTAAGACCTACTCTCTTAGCAAGTTGCAAGTATACAATACAGTATTGTTAACTAAAGGCACCATGATGTACATTATAGACCCAGAACTTACTCCTTACAACTAGAAGTTTGTATTCTTTGACCTATATCTCCCCATTTTTCCCATCCCCAGCCTCTGGCAGTTACCATTTGACTCTCTGTTTCTATGAGCTTAGTTTGTTTTTTGTTTTTTTTTTGTTTTTTTTTCAGATTCCACATATGAATGATATATATGATATATGTTTTTCTCTGTCTGGATTTCTTTCTTTTTAATGGCTAGGTAATATTCCATTGTGTGTGTGTGTGTGTGCGTGCGCGCGCGCCTGCCTGTCTATCACATTTTCTTTACTCATTCATCTATTAATGGATATTTAAATTGTTTCCATGTCTGGCTGTCACGTTTCTTGAACACAGCAGTTGCTCTCCTACCTTATGGCCTTTCTACTTGCTCAAAATGTTCTGACTCAGACAATCCTTAATCCATTGCTCAGCTACCTATTCAGCAAGGCTTTTCCTGACCATTCCTCTTAAAACCACAGCATCTCCTTCTCTCAGAACTCACTAGCTTGTCTCCCTGCTTTATCTTTCTCCTTCATGCTTTTCACCATCTGGCATAGTATATATAGCCATGCACTGGGTAATGATGTTGCAGTCAGCGATGGCCACATATGTGATAGTGGTCCCATAAGATTATAATGATTGATAAGCAAAAGGTTTGTGATGTTGAAAGAAAAGGCTGGACCCAACTATGGTGTTGAATTTACTGCTAGGTCTGGGTAGTGTAGTCAAGGAGGCTGTCTACCTGCCCTGCATCTCTGTGCCTGCCCAAGGATCTGGCTCTGAGTTGGCGAGGGAGTGAGAAGAGTGGGCTGGGGAGGAGGGGAGCCAGGAGCCTGTCCTCCCTCTGTGCCTGTCCCTGCGTATACACAGAAATGCGCGCATATACACAGAAATGCACGCACACACACACACACACTCACACACACTCATGCATACAAAGTCATTTCCCTTCCTTTTCTCTTTATCTCTTTCCTTCCAGTCACTTTCTACTCTTTCTCCTTTTCTTTCCCTCCCCTTCTCCTTTTTGTTATTTCTCTTCTCAAACTTTATTTCTCTGGGTCTCTTTTGATCTCTGCTCTCCCTTTCTCTCCCTTACTCTTCCTTCCATCTCTCCCTCTTCCCTTTCTCCTGACATGTACTCTCCCTGTGAAGGCACCTCCCTCCACAGCCCTCTTACGGTCCCTGCAACATGTGAGTGTGTGTGCACACACTATCTCATACCATATTTTTTATTGTTCCTTTCCTATGTTTAGATACAAAAATACCATTGTGTTGCAATCCCTATAGTATTCAGTACAGTAACATGCTGAATAGATTTGTAGCCTAAGAGCAAGAGGTTATACCATGTAGCCTAGGTGCGTGGTAGGCTAGGCCATCTAGTTTTGTGAAAGTGAGCTCGATGATGTTTGCATGAGGAAATTACCTAACAATGCATTTGTCATAACATATTTGATCATTAAGCAACCCATGACTGTATTTTACCTTCATATTTCTTTGTTGTCTGTAACCCTCTGTCATTATATAAACTCCACAAAGACAGTTTTTCTATGTCTGTTTTGTTCATTGACATATTCTCAGCATCTATAAGAGTGCCTGCTATGCGCAGGTACTCAATGAAAATTTTGGACTGAATGAATAGTAGGTTCACAGGTGTCATTCTCTAATTTTTTCTCTATGCTTGAAATATTTTAGAAGTATGCACACATACACACATGTTAAAATAATCTACAGGGGTCTCTCAACTTTAGAAATACCATCTTTTATAATTAAGGCTATGTATTTCATCATTATTTGGTACCTAATTCAATTCCACATACAAATAAATTCTTTTTTCTTTATTCTTTTATTGCTATAGAGATGACAGTTCTACAAATAGTCTTGCCCATTTCTTGGCTATTTCTTCATGAGATAAATTGTTTTTAAAAACATGTTTTGCTCATTTAGAACTATAAAATTAAGGATAAAATTCCATTAAATAAGTTCATGGCTTACGGTAGATGTGTATATTTTAATGTATACTTTTTGATTTTTTTTCCCAGTGATGACCCAGCTGTTATATCTCTTTCTAAGAAGAAAGAATTTGATGAACTCAGACATTGGCATTCTTTTAGACTTCTCAGTGATGATTTTGAAAGGACTAGGTGCAACAGTGATGGTAAGTATAACTAATATATAGTAAACCTTTTCAACATGCTTACC
>NW_024346667.1:18329045-18329631 GCF_902729225.1 Pteropus medius
TCTTCTAGGCCCAACTAGCTCATCTCGGTCTGCTTTAAGATGAGAAGTGGGGGAAGGGGAGGAAGGCAAGGCGAAATGAGGATGGGGGTGGGGAAAATGTAGGGGGAGGGGAGGAAGGTGAAGGAGAGAAGAAAAGGATAGGAAGAAAAAGGTCCAGGAAGAAGGGGCTCAGAGAGAAGGGCGGAGGAAGTGGGACTAAAGAAGGCTTAAAGCGGGAGGGCGAAGAGATGCCGAAGACAGGGAGAAGTGATTAAGCGCAGAAGATGGGTAAAGAAAAAAGTAATGGAGAAAGAACAGAAGAGAAAGCCATGAGTTTAAGAGTGCAGAGGGCCAAGAAAAGAGCGAGGCGGCCAGGGGGTGGGGAGAAAAGCAGCCGGAACGGCGGGAGAGTGACAAGACAAAGAAAGGGCGTTGTGTGAATACTTGCACCGAGGGTGAAAACTGCAATCCGAAGGTGAAGAGAAATAGAGAGAGGGGGCTTGTGGGGAGACTGGTGGTCTAGAACTAAAGGAGAGCTGTGGGGAGGGGCCAGGGCCAGGGCAGCAAAGTCCGGGGTCCGATGCGGGTTGAGCCCACGTGGAGCCGG
>NW_024346667.1:18329736-18364197 GCF_902729225.1 Pteropus medius
CCCCCCTTCCCCCTGCCGGTGCCCGCAGTCCCCGCCTCCTCGGCCGCCGCCTCCACGGGGCGGGGCCCTAGCCCGGGACCAGCCGCCGCGGCTATAAATGGGCTGCGGCGAGGCCAGCAGAACGCTGTGACAGCCACACGCCCCGAGGCCTCCAAGATGAGCTACACTTTGGACTCGCTGGGCAACCCTTCCGCCTACCGGCGGATAACCGAAACCCGCTCCAGCTTCAGCCGTGTTAGCGGCTCCCCGTCCAGCGGCTTCCGCTCGCAGTCATGGTCTCGAGGCTCGCCCAGCACTGTGTCCTCCTCCTACAAGCGCAGCGCGCTTGGCCCGCGCCTCGCCTACAGCTCGGCGATGCTCAGCTCCGCCGAGAGCAGCCTCGACTTCAGCCAGTCGTCGTCCCTGCTCAATGGGGGCTCCATGCCGGGCGGCGACTACAAGCTGTCCCGCTCCAACGAGAAGGAGCAGCTCCAGGGGTTGAACGACCGCTTCGCGGGCTACATTGAGAAAGTGCACTACCTGGAGCAGCAGAACAAGGAGATCGAAGCGGAGATCCAGGCGCTGCGGCAGAAGCAGGCCTCGCATGCCCAGCTGGGCGACGCATACGACCAAGAGATCCGTGAGCTGCGCGCCACTTTAGAGATGGTGAATCACGAGAAGGCTCAGGTACAGCTGGACTCGGACCACCTGGAGGAAGACATCCACCGGCTCAAAGAGCGCTTCGAGGAGGAGGCACGGCTGCGCGACGACACCGAGGCGGCCATCCGCGCGCTGCGCAAAGACATCGAGGAGGCGTCGTTGGTCAAGGTGGAGCTGGACAAGAAAGTGCAGTCGCTGCAAGATGAGGTGGCCTTCCTGCGGAGCAATCACGAGGAGGAGGTGGCCGACCTGCTGGCCCAGATCCAGGCGTCGCACATTACGGTAGAGCGCAAAGATTACCTGAAGACAGACATCTCGTCGGCGCTGAAGGAGATCCGCTCCCAGCTCGAGTGCCACTCCGACCAGAACATGCACCAGGCGGAAGAGTGGTTTAAGTGCCGCTACGCCAAGCTAACCGAGGCGGCCGAGCAGAACAAGGAGGCCATCCGCTCTGCCAAGGAAGAGATTGCCGAGTACCGGCGTCAGCTGCAGTCCAAGAGCATCGAGCTCGAGTCAGTGCGTGGCACCAAGGAGTCCCTGGAGCGGCAGCTCAGCGACATCGAGGAGCGCCACAACCACGACCTCAGCAGCTACCAGGTAGGAACGGCGGCTGCGCGGCCAGCCTGCGCCAGCGCCAGCGCCGCGCGTCCCCGACACACAGACACGCGCCCCGGCGCGCTCTCCGCCGCGCTCCCTGGTGGCCGCCAGCCAGTCCGCGCGAGTGCGACGCACACCTAAGAGGCGCAAAGCGTCTTCGCCCCTACCCACCACTTCCACACTCCTTCCACCCACCAACCCCAGCTCCTAAGAGCCCTGACTTTTTTTAAATGTGCTTTTTGTCCTCAGGAGTTCTAGGTTTTGCACACTTGCACGTTCAAAGTAGGAAATATACATTCGGGTAGTTGATAAGGTAGCAACTTTAGGATAGCTTCTGCGTGAATGCATGTGTTCTCAGCTTTTCCAGCCGTGATCCGAAGAACTCACAAAATTGGTTTCGGCTCAAAAGGCTCAGATGGGAAGGGCCCAGGTCAGCCCTGGGGTTTCCCCCATCATGTTTGTTTCCTGCTAAGACGTGTTCTAGATCCACTGCGCGCAGTGCAGTGTGTGATGCGCCCAGGAAATATCTTATTGTCTTAATTGATCTTATTTGTTGATTTGAGAATCCTTTAGATTTTGTAAAGGGAGGAGGGGCTGGGAGCACTATCCGGGAAGTTTGCAGAGCGGGAGGGAGTCAGAAGAGGGGAGAAGGGAGCGAGTAGCAAGTGGTTTGCGAAAGAAATTGAGGTTTGGAAGGGTGAGTCTATGGAGATTCTCTGTGTCTGTTTCAGGACACTATCCAGCAGTTGGAAAATGAGCTTCGGGGCACAAAGTGGGAAATGGCTCGTCATTTGCGAGAATACCAGGATCTCCTCAATGTCAAGATGGCTCTGGATATTGAGATCGCTGCGTACAGGTATGCTACTCACTGAGGGCGTGACCGAAATACTAACCGCATTGCGGAGGCTGTTGTGGCAGAACCTTCATCACTTAAGTTAAACCAAGCAGATTTCAGAAGTTTTAATCAGCGCCTGTTTTCCTTTCTTAATTAAAAACAAATTATTCTAAAGAATCGAAAGTGTTTTTACCACTTTTTATACGGCTTTAAAAGAGTAAGCATTAGTTGAAATTGTTTTGAATTACATGGGGTGGGGGAAGAAAAGTGCCAATTAATTTCAACCCTTATGCTTAAACTTTATTTTACTGAAAAGTGTTTTCTGAATGTTTGAAACAAAAACGGAGTTTTAGTATTTAAGATTTCATCTGGTGGTTTCGGCTTTGAAACTTTACAATGTCAAGGACAAACATCAAGACATTCAGTTTCTCTGTTTCTGGCATAGCTTACTATTGCCATCATCTGGCTGAGAAGAGCTATAGATTTGTATATTAGAATATAGATATATTTATTTTTATACTATAGATAGTTTAGATGTATTATATTTTATCATGGACTGTATAATATAGATTGTGTGTAGATATAGATCATGTATAATATATATCTATATATATCTAGATCTTGAGATATAAATCTATAGATATAAATATAAATGCTAATGCAAATAGATTTACATCTATAGATGTAGATCTATAGCCAGAGAGAGAGAGAGAAGAGATTATAGGTCTACTAACTGATGTCACCTTGCTGTTGATTAAGTTCACAGGAGAAAATCATTGACTAAACAGTTTTTCTGCTACCATTAAGGTCATTATAATATTATAATGAAATATTATAATTATTCAGGAAAACTGAATAATTATATCACTGACACTTCATGATTAAAATTGCTGACCAATTTATAACTTGATACACCCATTTAGTACCTAGCTCTAGTATATACATATATAGTCTAAGTTCTGATATATGTTAAATAGTTTTATACGTTTTTTTGAACATTATATTTGCTAAAAATTTTGGTATACATTCTCAAAGTCCAAATGCTCAGGAAGATCATCAGGGTTTGTCGGGGGGCACCAGGAAGATTTTCAACATATCGACGTTGCACCAAATGGACTGCTGCAAGGCAGAGACTTGGTGGCTGGGCCAGATTCGTGGACTCTTGGGCGTGGTTAGTTACAGCAGCAGGTAACTGGCTGGGAGTCCCTCAGAATCTGTGTTACTGACTATGATGCAATATACCAGTGAAATGATAGCTGATATTACACCAGCTTGATGAAATCCTTTATTTATGTGATTTTATTTATTCAAAAGTATCTACTGCATTCCCCATAATGTTAATGAAGCCGAGAAAGCCCAATGAGATTTTAGTCATGTCTTGTCTTCTTTGATTCTCTCCTTAGAAAACTCCTGGAAGGTGAAGAGACCAGATTTAGCACGTTTTCAGGAAGCATCACTGGGCCCCTGTATACACACCGACAGCCCTCAGTCACAATATCCAGTAAGATTCAGAAAACCAAGGTAGAGGCGCCCAAGCTAAAGGTCCAGCACAAATTTGTAGAGGAGATCATAGAGGAAACCAAAGTGGAAGATGAAAAGTCAGAAATGGAAGAGGCCCTGACTGCCATTGCAGAGGAACTAGCAATGAAAGAAGAGCAGAAGGAAAGAGAGGCAGAAGAAAAGGAAGAGGAACAAGAAGCTGAAGAAGAAGTCGTGGTGACTAAAAAGTCTCCAGTGAAAGCTACTGCCCCCGAACTTAAAGAAGAGGAAGAAGAAGATGAAGGCGCTAAATCAGACCAAGCCGAAGAAGGAGGATCCGAGAAGGAAGGTTCTAGTGAAAAAGAGGAAGGTGAGCAGGAAGAAGAAGGAGAGACAGAGGCTGAAGGTGAAGGAGAGGAAGTCGAAGCTAAGGAGGAGAAGAAAACTGAGGAAAAGCGGGAAGAAGTGGCCCCCAAGACGGAGCCCGTGGCAGAAGCCAAGGTGGAAAAGCCGGAGAAAGCCAAGTCCCCCGCGCCCAAATCGCCAGTGGAAGAGGTGAAGCCGAAAGCAGCTGCCGCAGCTGGGAAAGGTGAGCAGAAAGAGGAGGAAGGGAAAGTGGAGGAAGGAAAGAAAGAGCCAGCAAAGGAAGCTCCCAAGGAAGAGAAGGTGGAGAAAAAGGAGGAGAAGCCAAAAGAAGTGCCTGAGAAGAAGAAAGCCACGTCCCCAGTGAAGGAGGAAGTGGTGCAGGAGGTGGTGACCGTCACCAAGTCAGTAAAGGTGAGCGTGGAGAAAGGCACCAAAGAGGAGGAGAAGCCTCAGAAGCCAGAGAAGGAGAAAGCGGAAGAGGAGGGAGGGAGCGGGGAGGAAGGCAGTGATCAAGGTTCAAAGGAATCCATGAAGGAAGACATAGCCATCAACGGGGAGGTGGAAGGGAAGGAGCAAGAGCAGGAGACGAAGGAGAAAGGCAGTGGGGGAGAAGAGGAGAAAGGTGTTGTCACCAACGGGCTAGACTTAAGTCCAGCGGATGAAAAGAAGGGGGGTGACAGAAGTGAGGAAAAAGTAGTGGTGACCAAAAAGATAGAAAAAATCACCAGTGAAGGGGGAGATGGTGCTACCAAATACATCACTAAGTCTGTCACCGTCACTCAAAAGGTCGAAGAGCATGAGGAGTCCTTTGAGGAGAAATTAGTGTCTACTAAAAAGGTAGAGAAGGTCACTTCGCACGCCATAGTAAAGGAAGTCTCCCAGAGCGACTAATAATTTGAGTCCATTGCAAAAAGGTTAAGCCATATGACAATTTCAAAATGCATGTGATTGACAGCTTCAAAACAGAACGGGTTCTCCCATGGGGGCTCCAGACATTGTATTTTCTTTGTGCAATATGAGGGAACTGCATGCAAGCTCAGGATGCTCCCTCCTCAGTCTTTTGGGTTCAAATGCATGATATTGTATATGTACCTGGGGAATTGGCCAATTTACTAAGCTGTTGGAAGGGGGGCACTCAGAGGGGGGATGTCTTGAGATGTATTATGCAAAGAACCAACTGAGCCAAAAATAATAAATGAAACACAGAACTCTCTTAGCCTTAAGAAAGCTGTATATGAATAATTATGTTTACCTCACTGGTGCATTTAAAATGGACTTTTGTTCATGGGAGAACCTCGTTGACATGCACAGTTTGCAGCCTTTCATTGATTGATGTTAAACAGTCACAGCAGTACTTGCTCAATAAAGGTCATATTGGAAACATAGTCGATTGCTTGTTAATGTCATTTTAAAGGGAAATTTCCACTGCCTGACCCTTTCTTTCCCAAGAGTAGATTATTTGGGAGATGATAAGCGACCTGCATTTCTTATCACTATGTCCGTGAGAATGAATCCTGGGAAAACATAATCACCAAAAACTTGTGCAGGTGTCAGAATCTTTACTTAGCATAACCTTCATCTCAAAATTTTCAAATTGTATTTTTGAAATAAAAATAAAAGCTTTAGAGAAAAAGGTAAAATTGGTGGGATGGAAGTCTTCAATCTCCAGGTGTTTCAATTCCAAACCGGAACTCAGAGACCCTCAAGGTGAGAGGGACAATAAAGGAATCATTACTTGGAGTTGGGACACAAAGAACCTAGTGGCATTTATAACAATGTGTCCAGAAGAAGCAGGACTGAACTTTCTAATAGTCCTAACAAAAAATATCCAGTCTCAGTTGCATGGTTCTGGTTTACACACACACACACACACACATCTGTAGCATTGATTCCTGATATGGTTGATGGAGATTTATACTTTTAGTGTTTTATAATTTGGGAAAATAATGTCAAAAATAAATAAAATACTTCGCTTAGAAAAAGAAAAACATTCTCTGATATAAGCACTCTAAATTAAAAAAAAAAATTTTTAAAGGCCTGATCTTGACCAAGGAAATAATACAAATCTCTTCAAAATATCTGTTCTAGACTTTTAAGACCATTAATAATATACTAATTAACACATTTGTTCCAAGTCCATATATTTTTTATCAATAGGATCATTCCAATAATATAATCCTGAATCCTGTTTTTAATGACTTTTCACAACACTCCTATTTTAATTTCTAAATGTCCCCAGGAAGCTCGTTGCTAATGTCAGTCATTTGTAATGCTGTTTCCTAACCCTTAGCCATTTGCCAGTCTTCACACTTTTTGCTACGTCTGCATATCATTTGTACAATTATTTATTTAGATTTTTTCTTTAAACCAACTTATGTTTTATGTTAAAACACTAAATCTTCTGAAGCAATAATATCCATGACACCCAAGGTGAAACAGGATTTTTAAATATAATTAGCAAAAATTTACTCTAGTTTTGTAGAATTAAAAAATAAAATGAATATTGGAAGGATAGAGGATAACTCCTAGGATGAAAGGATAAGCCAAAGAGGCAGGTGATGGGAAAGACCTCTGGGACAGCTCCAGGAACAGAGGCAGCAGGACTCAGCATTCTGTCACAGGCTAACTGAACTCAATACTTTTGCATCATTTCATTGGAAGTTCTGAAAAAGAGCACATATTCCCCTGACACCTGGGCCAGCAAAAGAGAAGGCACTTTGATTGACAGTTCTGCCAAGACTCGTACCAATGATACAGCTGCATTTTCCCAAAGAAAAGTCTGGGGGCTGTTCTCTGAACTGGGAATAGAGGCTGGATCTATATGATAAGCAAGTTGGATTTTTAAATACCTCCTAAGTATATTGCCATTGCTATAAAACTACTCATCTGTGCACTCCTAAAATCATCTCATTTACCAGTGCTGACTCCTGAGTCTACCACAGTTTAGAAACCTTTTTTGTAGCATACGCTGTTTTAAAATGACAGGATCAATCAGCAACCTGAGGCCAGCACTTGTCCCTTCAGCTCCTAACTTTGTTTTCAACCATCTCATTTTGATCCTAAGTGGAAAAGAATATGATAATATTTACTCATATTCCAAAAGACAGGCCACTGTTTCACCCTCTTTAAAAATGACATGGATGGAGGTTATTATATTGAACAAAATAAGTCAGACAGTGAAAGATAAATACCGTATGATTTCACTTATATGCGGAATCTAAGAAACAAAAAGAACAAACTAATCAAAAACAGACTCACAAATACAGAGGACAATCTGGTGACTGCCAGAGGGGAGCGGGTTGTGGGGCTGGGAGAAAGGGGTGAGGGGTTAAAGAAATATAAATTAGTAGTTGATAATTAGTAGTGAATAGGGAGCACGGCATGGGGGATGCAGTCAGCAGTATGTAATGGCTGTGAGTAGAGCCAGAGCGGTGATAGTGTAATTGGAGGATTGCTTCATAAACTATGTAAATGTCTAACCAATGTAATATATATTTAAAACTAATAATAAAATAAAATAAAATGCTTTAAAAAAAGATTCAAGACTAAAAGAGATAAAGGGGGTTTCATGCCACTATATTTAAGGTAACCTCCAGCCTAATGGGCAGGTCTATGGGGTAAGGAGAAAGACCGCACATTGCAGGCAGACTTAAGAAATCAGAAAAACAAACAAACAAAAAAAAAAAACAGCACTAGGACTTGGCTCTAAGATCAGCAGAAAACTACTGACATTTCCTTCAAAGATAGCCACTATAACATCTGAGTCAATCCACAGTTAGGCTCCTCAATTCATTTCTAGTATAACACACATCTGTTTAAGGAATCAGAAACTGCTCTGAAGTGATGAGTGCTCTCATATCTTCAAAGGGGAGCAGTATCCAGACATGGGGAGCCCCTAATATTTTAGTTTACAACGAGCTCTCATTATTTTACTACATACAATACAATATAGGGGAAAGACCACTAGCTGGACCTCGTTTTGAGCCTGTCACTTGCTAAATTGTGACCTTGAGCAAATCCCTCAACTTGAGATCATGTTCCACATTTTTAAAAAATTAAGTAGTGCCACCCAATGCCACTATAAAAGTGGTAAGTGAGCTTACACAAGTGAGAATGTTCTGTATGATGTAAAGCATTATATAAAATTAAATTAATAAATAAAATAATAACAAAAAATAATAATACAACAACATACCTTTGATAAGCTGTATAGACATTTATAAATGTATCATATTGCTTGGTTGAGTCGTTAACTCTAATATTTATTGCAGACCAGGGCCCAGGGATACACTGATCTTTTCTTATGGAATTCCCTAATTCTGTTGTCAATGCCAATTATTACACTACTATTTAAAGAGGAAAATATGAAATTCATATTTCCAAATATGTTCAGGGGTAGGGAGAGACTATATTTAAAAGTAAACATATCTATAGCCATGCCACCCTGAACAAGCCTGATCATATCTGATCTTAGAAGCTAAGCAGGGTCGGGCCTGTTTAGTACTTGAATGGGAGACCACCTACGAAGACCAGGTGCTGTAGGCTTAAAAAACAAAAAATAAGGGATTGTAAGCAGACAAGGTCCTTGCAATCCGTGAGGTCAACCAAAAGTTGCCTCAATAAAAATGAGTTTAAAATTTTTTTTAAAATAAAATAAATGCATATCTCTAAGTGTTTAGGGAATTAGAATATCTTTTTTTCTGACTACAGTTTCTGTTCTAATGACATTAAGCCATTGAAAAAACAGAATTTTTACTTTTCCCTTAGATTGCCTTAGAGGCACTATTTTGTTTTAAGTATTGTAAGAAGTACCAAAGCTAATTAGTTCTCAATTTTCAAACAAGGAAACTGAAGCACAAAATGGTTTTTAAAAAAAACTTCCTCAGGGTCACACAGCTAGTGGATAATGGAGCTGAAATTTGACTCCAATATTCCAGCTCTCAAACACTTGTATGACACTGCCCCTCAAATACATCCATTGTGGAAATCTCAATTTACAAGGAGGGTCTGCTGTGTTTCTTTCTTTCTGTCTGTCTATCTGTCTGCCTGCCTGCCTGCCTACCAGTATATATGTCTGTCTGTATGTATGAATGTATGTATGCATGCATGTATGTATGCATGTATGTATGTATGTATGTATGTATTTCCAAATCAGAAGGAAAAAAGATATCTATGCCATGAATCTCTCATTTAATATGCTTACAAATATCTTCACATGTTACAAATGATACAATACCACTGTTTGCTTCAAGAGAAGATGAAAACATCCAAATACAAAATAAGCAGTTATTCTTTTTTATCACAACAGCTTGCAGTGTACAAAAATGTGGCACTTTTCTCATGGTAACTTTAATATTCAATGGAAAAGGAAAGTTATTTCAAGCTCACTGCCTTCTATTGCCAGTCAGTGCATAAACAATAGTAAAACATTGGGATATTTGTTTCCACAACAAATAGGTTGGCCGTTCCAGTTTGGAGCAAGTTATTTTTTCCTGAGAGTTTATGTAATTCGCCAAAGGGAAAAAGGAGCTATTTTTAATTGAATTATTTTATTGAGTCTACAAAAAAAAACGTCCACTTCCAGGGCTCCTCTATCCTTAGAAGTGTAGAACTTTAGCAAAAGCACCAAATTGAGTTCAAGTCCCAGGTCAATAGATAGTAAAAGTGTGTGTCTTGAGTTCATGATATTATTCCTCTGAGCTTTTGCTATAGACTGAATGTTTGTGTTCCTGAAATTCATATATTTAATCTTAATGCCCAATATGATGGTATTTGGAGGCGGGGCCTTTAGGAGAGGCTTAGATTATGAGAGTGGGGACCTCATGAATGGGATTACTGCCCTTAAAAAAGACGCCCCAGGGAGCTCCCTTGCTCCTTCTACCATGTAAACAGTGAGAGAAGACAGCCATCTATGAACCAGGAAGTGGGCTCTCACCAGACACAGAATCATGGTACTGTGATCTTGGACTTCCAGCCTCCTAAACTGAGAGAAATAAATTTCTGTTGTTTATAAGCCACCTAGTCCATGATATCTTGTGACAGTAGCCCAAACTAAGACAGTTTCCATTCCTTGTCTGTAAAATGAGGGTGCTAACATACTCAAAGGGCTGCCAAGGTCATTAAATGAGATAACATCTGTGAAAGTGTCTAGTAGCTGATCAAAACTATTTGTTGACTGTATTGAATTTTCAATTGGACCAAAGCTATAGGTACAGAATTTGTTTAATTTGAAGGTAAGAAATTAACTGGAACATCAATTTCCTTATACATGTCTTTAATGCAGATTGCAATTACAATGAGTAATTGTAATTGAAGAAATTACACAATACATATGTAGCCATATGCACATACATTTCTTCATCAGTATACACTAATAATATGTTGTATAATACACTGTAATATGCTCATTATTCATATAGAGAATTTGGATGGAAAATAATTGCATTTTTTACTACAATAAACTACAGAAACTATTTGGACAACAAAGAATCCATCTATACAATCCTGGGGCTTAAAAGTTTCTTGATACAAATCACTTGAAACAATAATGAAAATAAGAGAGAAAAACAGTTTTGTGCTAGGCCTACAAAGACAACTTTAAATCCCCAAATCCATATTGATTGCTCTCAACACCACAATGTAAGGCTTTCAGAGTTTTCTTCACCTTTTTATTCGAGGTATTTTGAAGTTATCAAATCATATCTTCAATAAGTCATTAATTTTACGTAATTCTCCTTAAATCATTTCTGTAAATCTAGTTAGCATTCTTCTCTTAGAATAGAGCAGTCGGAGAACAAAAAATTAACAATGGATTAGATCAAAAAGCCCTGTGTGTGTGTGTGTGTGTGTGTGTGTGTGTGTGTGTGTGTGTGTAATATTTAAAGCAAAGATAATTGTTCTAAAGACCTAAGTAGAAAGTTAGACCACTCACCTAGGCCCCCACACTGTAGTCTTGTTTTAGAGGTGTGTTGC
Source organism: Pteropus medius (assembly GCF_902729225.1). Taxonomy (NCBI): domain Eukaryota; kingdom Metazoa; phylum Chordata; class Mammalia; order Chiroptera; family Pteropodidae; genus Pteropus; species Pteropus medius. The sequence continues at coordinate 18,340,625 of NW_024346667.1, forward strand.
GGGGAGTTGGGAGGAGGATGAGGTAAGAAGAGCACAGAATTATGGGTCCAAAAACTTGAGCGATAATATTGTCTCCAGAAGGCAGACACAGGAGATTCCTGATTCTGAATTAAGATCATAGGTTCACAAGTCAGAGGTCAACTGCAAATATCATAGACTCTCACATTTGGCATTCTCACATTCAAAAAAGAGTATGCCATGACAGCTAAACAAGATGCCAATGAAATTAGTCTCCTTGTCTAATTCATTCTCATCTCTGAAAGGAACCTTGGTGACAGGGTAAAATTACCAGTTCACATTCAGATTTCTAAATATCTTCAATTTTAATTGTTTGTAATCTTCCCCAGAAAATCCAGATTGGTTGAAAACACACAGTATATTATACAAAGTGTTTTCTATGCCCTTGGACTTGGGGAACTTGGACCACTGTACAAGTCACAGCATCCCTAAACTTTCAAAGTTTTAACTTGAAAAACTCGAAGATTGAATCCTGAGATAATGTTTTTAAATCTTTCTCAGTTTAGATGTCAAAAATTTACTCATAGCCAGAAAGAATATATCAGCTAAAGGAAACTTTGCACTTAAAGTAGCATATGCTAATATTTGAAGGAATAGTTAAAAGTTATTAACTTATATCCATGTAAATATATAATATGTGAATATTTCAAAAAAAAGAGGAAGCTGAACATGCTTTTCTCATCACAATAATAACAGTTGTTCAGTTTACTGCGTACCAGGCACTTTACCTTTGATCCTCAGAATAAGTACGTGTGCAAGAATTATTTTTATTGCCGTTTTTTACAGAAGTTTAAGCATAAGGATTAGAACTTAGACCTTTCTTTTATTGGACCCATACCTTTTCCACTATATACTTTTACAGAAAAGATAGCAAATGTATCCTGTATGTGTTCACCTCTGGAATGAACCTTTTATCTGTTGGGCCTGGCACGGCCTAAGCAGTTCCCATTATCCATTTTTTAGTTTATGGAGGAATTAACTGACCTTCCAAGAGTTACCTTAAAACTCATTGCTATGTAAGTGGAAAAATACATCACATTCAACATCAGTTCCCTGAGTTATGGTCTACGTTCCATCATCCTGTGCCTGAAATATGACTTTATTTTGTGGAATCTTTACCAAATAAAGTACGTTAAGATTCTAACTGATGTATGAGACTCTTCATGTCTCTACTTTTCCATTTCTCAGACTCTTAAGAAGACAATGAGAAAATAAGTGAACGTTTCTTCTACTAGTTAGTCACCTATAATACGTAATTCTTTGGTACTCTTCAGTTCTCTTCGGTACAGCAATATGTATCCGTCTATCATCTTTGACCAACAATTTGCTCCCTGGTAATAACAACAAGGAAGGAATTTCAATTGGGTTAAAGTGTTAAGTATCAAGTGAAGTTATTAGACAGGTTCAAACAGTTCTAAATAAGCATGCTTTGAATGTAACATGTTAGAAAATTGGAGAAATTTGGGTATGTCACTTCCACATCCCACTCACTGTTATCTGTTACTATCATAGCTTGAGATGAAATTTCTTTTGCTGGATGTTATTGCCCAGCTTAATAATCACCATGCCTCTATGAAAACAGTTATCTACGTCTACCCACTGAATTCACTCCTTTGGCATTTAGAATGAGCATTAAAAATGAAACAAAACATTTGGAGAGCTGATGTCTGTCCATCTCTATTCTTAATCAGCCACCCATGAAATAGCCACCAATGTTTCTAAAGTTATCACTTTCTCATTGGCAATTAGAAAACTAACTTGCCTCATATTCCTTGTGAGGAATTTGCTTTTAGTTCTCAGAAAGACACATCGATCTCAATAACCTCATTAAGAGATACAAAAAATGAGGCCCAGAAAAGAAAAGTGAAAGATTTTCCAAGGATCTACCTCCTCCTTGAATTTGGTAGAAGAAGTGAACTCTCACTGGAGAGAAAATATTTTTCGAAGAATAAGATCAGTTAATGACATTGAAGATCGGACCTTACCCACATTAACACACTCTGAAACCTTGAAACTCCTTTCCATTTCCATCCCTTACAGTGGCACTGGTCAGACAGAGCCTTGGTTTCATATTATTTACTGGACTCTTTCCCCCCAAACCTCTGCAGACAACCACAACAACCTAGGAAGTACACCACAGCTTTTAAAAACAGAGATTTTGGCGTCTCCTCAGGTCCTGATTTGAATCTCAGTTCCAAACTTTTTAGCTGAGTTATTAGGTTAGGGGCCAGTCAGGAGAAAAGAAAAATAAAATCATTCTAGAGGTTTCAAACAGAATGGAATTTGATGGAGGGAAATCTTACACAAAGTTCGGGGAAAGCTGAGGAGTCAAAAGGAGTGCCCGACTGAGTGTTTACGCCCCAAAAGATAGAAAGGCAGAAGATATGCTAAGGAAGAGCCATACCAGAGAGAGCTGGTCACGTGATGCTGGTCATGTGAGTCTTTATGGCACAGCCCAGAATTGAAACACCTAAAAATCTTGTATTTCTCTACAGTGTAGAAAGTAGCTTCGGATGCAACATCCCGCTTAAGTCTCATAATGTGTAGGAGAGATACTGTGATTTCTTTTTTTCAATTTGCAGAAACAGAAGCTCAGAGAAGTGACTTCTCCACATGAGAGGAAAGGCATGCATTCCTAGGACTTTTTTAAAAAAGAAAAGATATTTAATATTTAAATTCTAAGTGTGACGAATATTCATTGTAGAATATTGGCATTGTAGAATGTTCACTAATATTTTTACCATCTCAGATAATTATTATATTTCACCATATTTCCAACTTTTTCTATGCACAAATTTAGTATGGCTATGATCATTCTGAAAATATTACTTAGTAATTCACGTGTTCAGTAACAATATATTATAAATGTTTTCGCATTTTATTTCAAATTCATCACCATGACTAGGTGTAACATGGACACTTGGGATTTTTCATACCCCACCCTCCCGCAAACAGTTCCTGCCATCTAGAGTTACTGTAATTGATTTAGTTCAGTTGATTCGATAGCTTTGAAACCATATAACTATAGCTCCGAACTATTTAGATTATGAAAATAAACATATTGGGTTGACACAAATCTATTATTATTAAATTTTATTATTATTATTATCATTATTATTATAATACTTTGCCCTTTCTCAAAGACCAAGCTATCAAAGCATAATCAACAGATGCTTATTGAACATCCAGCTCATGCAGGAGACATGTCAGCTATAGGAGTGAGTGAGCTGATATTTGATTCTTCCCACTTAAATCTGAGTCAGCATAAGCAATCTGTGGTTGAGGTTGTTTTTGGTTTAAAAATTGGCATTAGGCAAAATAAATATCAGCAGCAAAGGTCATCACGTAGGCGAGATAGGTTTGAGAAAATAATTCAAAATAGAAAGCAATTCAAGTTTGGTGAGAAAGCACGACCTTACTAATAGTCAAAAGGTGCACTCATCCCTTGAGTGCCCTCGGGCACATCCCTTCACAGATTCTCAGAATCCTGAGGCTGGAAGGGACATTATTATCATCATAGTTATGTTTGCTATACATTTACTAATTGTCAGTAACCAGGTTAATGCTTTACATGGATTATCATGTTTAATTTCATTGTCATAACCACCCTATGAAATACAAAGTATAAAATCCCTCCTAAGAGATAAGAAAACTGAGGTTAGAGGAAGTTAAGTCAATTATCCAATGTCCCAGAACCAGTAAGCATCAGAGAAAAGAATCAAACCAGTGTTTTCTGACACATGCTCTTGACCCTACACTATAATGCTTTCCTTAAAGGACATCCAGTTTGATCCAAATCCTAAGATCCTTAAGTCCATTTTATGACAATCTGCCAGTAATAGGAAACTTCCAGTGATGGAGCCTTCCATATTTGAACAGCTCTTTAACTCACTAACTCCTTCATTCATTCATTCATTCAACAAGCGTTTGTAAACACAAATGTTTTACGGGACAGCCCCTGGGAGTGTAGCAGTGAAGAAACTTAGTCCCTGCCTTTGTGGAGGGGAAAAAAAAAGAAAAAAGAAAAATATAAAGGATTAAAAAGATGATAACTGTTTTAGAGAAAAATAATGTAGGGTAAGGAGATTAGAAAGTGCCGGATAGGAAGAAAAAAGTTTGTTATTTCATATAGGGTAAAGAAGCCTTCTCTAATAAATATATGAGGTATTTATGAGACATATATGCAGGTATCTATGAGAGATATGCTGATATATATATGAGAGAATCCATTCCAGGCAGAAAGAACAGCAAGTGCAAAAGCTCTAAGGCAAAATCCTGTTTGACATGTTTGTGGAATAACAAGTCCAGGGTATTGGGAACAGAATGGGCAAGAGGGAGGCAGGGGTCAGGGAGAGGTGAAACCTGATTGAGAAAGCCTTTGTAGGCTACAGTAAGTGCAAAGCTTGGGAAGGTTTTGAGCAAAAAAAAAAAGCGACGCAGGTATATTTAGAAAGAATTACTCTGGCCACTATGTTAAGTACTGACTGGGGGACAGAAGCAGTTGAGGACAAAAGAGCCAGTTAGGAAGCTATTACAACAATCTAGGCAAGAGATTTGGATGCCTGGAATCCAAAAGGCAGCATTGATGATGGTGAGAAGTGCTAGATTATTGGGCATATTTTAAAAATAAAGACCATGAGATTTCCTGCTAGAGAATTGAAAAGAGTGGGAGGAAAGAAATTGATGGTGACTCCAGAGAGTTTGGCCGGGGAACCGAGAAGGATGGAGTTTCCATCTATTGATACGAGAACAACCGGGGGAAATGTTAGAAAGGGCAGGTTTAAGGAAGAGATAAGAAAACTGACTGCCCATGAGACAGGAAAGTGGAGGTGGCATCGCAAGGAAAACCAACTGCCATAAACTCCATGCTCTTATTTCACCTATAAAATGTGTGGGTTGCACGTTCTCCTAGCTCTCAGCATTGTGAGAAAAGGTGAAAGTTCTTTCAAGAGTAAAACACATTGGCAAATTGTTATAATCATTAAAATTACAATATCAACTGTGAAGAATGAAAGGAATGCACAGATGGGGAATTTGTTCCCATATGGATAGTAGGATGGGGACAGAGGAGAAAACAAGCCTGATCACATAGATGTAAAATGGACGTGTTGGCTTTAACAGTGTTATGTGGCTTGGAGCTGACGACACGCTTGGGCTGCCTACAATCTCCACAAAATCATTCCAGTCTTTCAAAGCAATTTTCTTATTCTGATGCTTCACAATCAAGTAATTCCTGGCCAGAAAGATCTGCTTTTATTCCTCAGGAGTCATGATCAGTAATTTGATTGCTCTAAAAGGAAATGGCTGGCTTTATTTCACGCTCCTTTAGCCTCATGCTTCAAATCTATGTCCCACATGCATGTCTTGGGAGAAGGGGACTGACAGCAGACAGATCTCCAGACTCCATGTTGCTAGAGTGACAGCTCGACCTACCCAGACAACAGTGGTGCGTGGCCATCACCAGCTTGCTCTCCACGCTGGAATGCTGGCTTCCTTTCTTCTAGGGGAAAATCAACAAAATGAATTCTCGGTAAAGCCTGATTTACTCAACTATTTCACTGGATTGAAAACTAGGCAGTGAAGTTCAGCTTGCTTATTTCAAAGGCAAGTATCTTTTAAGAGGAAGAAAAATTCAATCAGTTTCTCGAATTGTGCATTTTTTTACATGAATAAGTTAGCATCGATCTGAAGATCAAAACAAGACAGATGAGATTCATAATACTTGGAGCTTGCCTGATGTATACACTTCCTTCCAAGGTAATAAGGGACCCCTGGTAGAACCATTTCATGTATTAGCTATTAAATCATCAGCAATAAAGCTGAAAATTCCAGAAAGAAGAAGACAAGGAGAGAGGGAAAGAAAATTCTATGTTCAATGGCACTGATCTGTCCGCTGTTGTACCAATGTTGCTGTAACATCGCAAGACTATTTTTCACAAAACTCCACAGACTCTTAAAATCTGGGTCATCAAAAAAAGAGCACGAATGATAATATTTCTTCTGAGGAGGCAGTGCTGTATCGTGTGGGGAAAATGCACTGGAATCTTAGAATCTAGTTCCAGCTCTGCTGTAATCAATTACATCATGTTTGGCAAGTCCCCTCTGAATCCCAGTTTTTTTCCTACGTAAAATAAGAAATGACTTCTTAGGTAGCTTCTCACTTTGGAATTCTATCATCCTATGATATTTTGCATCCATAGAGATCTTTTTATCAGGGCTTCCAGTACCAAAGAGGAGAACTTCAAGACACTAGCATAATGTGTATCTCAAGCATTGACCTACAGACGCATATCTGACTGCCGCCTCAAACATATCATGACAAACCTACCCTTGATGTTGCCCCTGCTCCAAAACCTGCTGCATTTTCAATCTTCCCCCATTTGGTTAAATAAAAACTGCATTCTCCCCATTTCTCCCATTGAAAACTGTGGAGTCATCCTGGACTCCACTCATTCTCTCGCATTCAGTCTTCCAGCAAATTCCATCAGCTCTACCTTCAAAATATATTCAGAATTGTACTGCGACCCACCACACACAGCACCAACACTCAAGAACAAATCGCCATCACTACCCACCTACCTTATGTCAACAAGCTCCACATGTACCCCCTTCAGTTTCTTCAACACAACAGCCAGAGTGATTCTTTACAGCCCAAGCCGCACGTGTCACCGCTTAGCTGAAAGCCCTGCAAACTTCTTCCGTCAACCACAAAGCAAAACCGAAAGTCCTCACGTGGTCTGCAAGCAAGACCCCCGCCGCATCTACCCACCACCTCTCCGACCTCATCTCCCACCACTTTCCACCTGGTCCTCTTCATTCTGGTCACATCAGCCTCTTTATGCACCGAATATGCCCCTACCCCAGGGCCCCACACTGGTCATTGGCCATTGGGTGCGTGGCTTCCCCCCTCACTATTTCAGGTCTCTGCCCACATGCCACCTGAACAGAGAAACCTTCCCCAACCAACCAATGATAAAATTGCACCCTCCTGTCAAACTCTATCCCTACTTCATTTTTCATTATAACCCATATCACCTGATATAGCATATACAATAGTTTTAAAAAATAATAATCATTTACTTCTATGAACACAGGACATTTTTTATTGTAAATGCTGCATCTCCAGGGCCTAAGGAGAACATCTTGCCCATAATAAGTACTTAGAAAGTATTTGCTTAATGAATGACTGAATGAATGAGTGGTTTAAACTTCCTGGAATCCTTACTAGCAGATGCAGCCTACAATGAGCTCTAATCCTGGCATCTTGCTCCAGGACAAAGACTGGCCCAGCTTCCCCTTGGGCCTCCCATGCACCAGGGCTGCTGACTCTCCCTGGGGCAGATATGGGGTCCAGAGAAATTTTTAGTGCCTGTTTTCTAATCACCTCCGCCCCATCCTGGGGAGAGGGTGAGAGAATATTAAACTGGTACTTTTCTTTGGGTTCCCCCATATGAGTTTACATCTCTCTGCCAGAATGGCCTGGGCAGTCTCAATGGGTCAAGAGGAGGGAGGCCACAAAACATCACCAAGGGAGGTGCCAAATGGCCTTACCTCAGCAGGCCTCCAAACGGAAGTGAGGGCTGGCCTTCAAGATTCTGCACAAGCTCCTGCGCCTAAACTCTCTAAGATAGTGAATGGATGTTGAGAATTCTGGGACTTGTGATGAATCTCTTGCCCTTGGCTAGTCCTTAGTTTATAACAAAGGAAGAACAATGAGCCTCTCTCCTTGCCTCCCTTTAATGAGGACAATTGGCTACTACCCTCCCTGTGTCCCCTCTCCATACCCACGTGTGGGAGTGAGCTGCTGATCTGAACTTGTCCTTTTCTTTCTAGGGCTTCTCACCGTTAATGTGTACCTGAGTCACCTGAGTTCGAGTTAAAATACAGATCTAGTTCAGTAGGTCTGGGGTGGGGCCAAGATTCTGCATTTGGAACTGAGCGCTCAAGTGATGCACCTACAGCTGATCCGCTCCATAAGGAATCTGAAGGAGGCCGCTGCAGGCTTGCCTGGTGCTGCACTGCCCTCTCCCTGTCCCCTCTCCCTAGCTGCCACCCACGCCGGAGCATCGCCACAGCCTGAGTCGGTTTCTTTGCTTTAAAATCGTATTCCAGGACGCCTGAGCTCCAGGCCAGGCCTCATGTGGGATGCCTAGAGTGACTGCGGGTGCCCCTTATTCCAGTTCCAGCTGGGCTCCCACGGCCGCCCCCGCCCTGGTTAAGAAGTCTCTCGGCTTGCAGAAAAAGACCAGCGGGAGTTGCGCCAAGACGGCCCTCCCCCGCGCGGGTGACTAGATCCCGGAGCCGCGCGCCGCTCTTCTGGCGGGACGCCGTGCCACGCCCAACCAGCGACCGCATAGGCGCAGTTCTTGAGAGGGGCGACCAAGAGAAAGATCTAGACAAATGAGGATTCCGGGCTCCTCCTCTCTTTCCGTCTGCGCTCTATCCCCAAATGACTGGTCTTCCGGGTGCAAATGTGTGTTACTCCATCTGCTCTCAAATATTTTAAGTCTTGGAACTTGACCCTTTTACGGGCTGGGGGTGGGGGGTGGAGGAGTCTTAGCCACAGAATTTTCAGCGGTAGCATCCTGCGCTACGCAGAAATCGCTTTGCAGACCTCTGGCGGGTGGGGGAGGGGTTCTTCCAGAGAGCATCCTTGGGCTCTGCCTACCTACTGCGCTGATAGAAACAGCTTTTTAAGTCCTGTCCACTCACCCACCCACCCACCCCCATGCTTTCTGTCTCTCCTTGTCCGATGGAAAGAAAAAAAGATAGAGGAAAGAAGACAGCTGTGGCCATCTACGACGTGACAGTGGGGTGTCGCCGAGGCAGAACTGAAGGTGCAGAAACCCAAGGTGCTGCTGACAGTGGAAACGCTACTGTAGGGAGGGGAAAGTGACATTAGGTCTTCCTGGAGCATTTTGAGTTTTCAAAGACTTTCATCTCATCTCTTTGGAGTCTCACAGGTTTGGGACATTCGTCGTTTAAGTTATTAAAAAAGAGATATTAGAATGTTATGTCTTTCCAGTGTAATCCTAAAACACCATTGAATGTGCTCAGTCCTGTCTAGAAACACACCCCAGCTCTTCACAGAGGGGACTGCGGTGTCCTCAGTCACGTGTCCCTGCCCAGGAAGAAATGGGGCGCTGGTCCTGCCTCCCTTTCTCCTTCCAGCTGCACCACGGGGGGCGGGCGGGGGGGGAGGGGGGGGAAGGGGGGACTCGAGAGAGATCTAGCTGTGAGGAGAGTTGGTCCTAAGAAGCCGAGAAAGATGCCTTAATCTACAAAGAGACCTTCATCTTCTCAGGAAATATGCTCTGCCAGTGGTTGAAAGGAAGCACTTTTCTACTCTTTTTCCTAAATTGTCCCTGAGTTTGAGCAAAGCGTTTTACAGTGGGACGTGGAGAGGGGCAGGGCTGCAAGGCTCCGGGCTTCTGTGACTTGATCAGGGAGATGGCTGTCTCGCACCCTCTCAGAATAAAAAGCTGAAATAGGGTGTCTAAATAATATGCCCCCTCCAAAAAAAGCAAATAAGTCAAATTGATTGCTTTGCTTGAAAAGGAGCCTTTTGTTTAAGGGCGGTGGGTCACCCCATGAAAAGTGCACTGATGCTATAGGAGTTGAAATCAGCTTCTACTCCCTACTGTCTGGATACTCAGGCTGAGTTCCCCACCCCCCACCCACCGGTGGAGGGCCGGGGTGGGGGGGCCGTGTAGCGGGGGAGCCAGGGGCGCTAAGGTATTTTCAGAAGTCACACTTGTTTTCTAATTTCCACTATTCAGGTAGAACTGAAAGAACTGGGAAAGGCCAGAAGCCCAAACAGAGGAGAAACAGGACGAGCTGGGTCTCTGGCTCCTTTCTGTTTATCAGATGTTCCTACTAGGTCACTAAAGTGTCCCTTCGGAGACTTGGTTACTTAGTTCACAGTCTCAGGTCACTCGTGCTGACACTTTCTTCTCCCATTAGTGTAGCATTACTGCAGCTGTTAGTCTTCAGAACCCCACGAACCATGGAGGCCAACTGACAAATGCATCGTGTCTGTGCCTAGGGAAGGTGGCACATTTATTCTCACCTCAAAATCTCCCTCTGGTTTCACATGTCTGACACTAATCTTTCTGTCTTAAACTGTGTGAATGATTTGTGGCTTACAGTTGAGAATTTCTTTCACACATATTCTCGTGTGTAAAGCGTGTGTGTGTGTGTGTGTGTGTGTGTGTGTGTTAACCTCTGCAGTGAAAACTCTGGGTTCTCCTGTGAGTAAATGATGAGAAACAAACCAACAAGCCAGATTAGTCCTTCCTCTCAAATGAGAGATGATTGGATAAAACACAGACTTTTAATATAAGGTTTCTGTTTGTAATAATGGGCTAGACGTAGAGTAAAAGGAAATATTAGTTTTGTTGCTGCATCAAAAAAGCATCCTGCTAGTTTTTTTTTTTAATGATCACATCAGGAAATGGCCTATGCTCCATATGAAATTATAAGGATGTAGAGTGGTCATAGATTGAAAGAATGACATTTAGCTAAAAGTAAAGAGATTAACAGTCATCAATATACAAATGAAAATGTCTTTAATACCTTTAAGAAACCTAAGCCTCATCTACAGCATCTCAGTTTATTTATGAAGCCACTTCATATTTAAAACTACTTGTTATCAACATGGCTTTTGCTTATTAGAAGTGTCCCATTTTAAATCATGTGTGCCCTATATCAGAACCTACGGTATTAAAAAAAAAAAAAAAACTAACATGTTAACTGTGATGAGGTTCACTCTTTCGCAAAACAATCAACACTTTTATTTTTCTGTGATAACTTACCATAAGTTGTATATTAGCTGCCACGATACTTATCTCAATTAAAATAATATACATTTCATTTCAAATGAATTAATGCAAGAAAGCTAGGGCCTTGAAGTATAGCTGTCAAGCTTTATAGAAAAAATGTGAGGTTAAATATCAACAACTATTAAAATGTACATAATGTCTTTTGAACACATAACTCCATTAGGAGAATTGCAAAATACTTCCCTAAAAGGACAAAGATGAAGCTCTTCATTGATGAAGATATTCATTGCCAAAGCTGCCTATAATTTTCGTTAACGTATTTTTAAACTTAAATTGGGACACGTGATCAAATAAGAATGAGTATACTTATGAGAACAAGGAAAATATTTGAAGCTGGAATTGTTTTGGAATCTCTTGAATGGATGATTGTTTATAAAAGAAAGAATTACATGCACACTATCTTATTGTAGCCACCAGTGATCTTCACTTTTTGATTTTTCTGAACTTTTATAGTTCCCTCTCATATTGAATAAGACCAAGAAAATAAGTGGTAATGATGATATGTGACTTTCAAGGTTAGGTCATAAACGACATGGCAACTTTTGCCTTGGTTTGTTGGAGATCTTGGTCTGGGGGAGGCCAGCCGCCATGTTGTAAGGATCTTCAAGCAGCTCCATGGAAAGACCCATATGGAGAAGAAATGGCCAGCCAAGTGAGTAAGCCACCTTCTGCAGGCCTACCCAAGCCTTCAGGTAACAGTAACCTCAGCCAACGTCTGACTGCAACCCAATTAGAGAACCAGAGCCAGAATATCCCAACTGAGCCACTCCCAAATTTCTGATCTGCAGAAACTAAGAAATAATGAGTGATTGGGTTGTTTTAAGTCACAAAGCTTTGGAGTGATATATTATGTAGCAATAGATGACTAATATACATACTACATGTTAATTTGTTGAAATATGTAGTTATCAAAAAGAAGATACTGTTTACAACTTTCTCTTTTCATGCATTTATCCTGCCAGTAAAAAAAAACAAACAAAAAACCTCAAAGCTTTCCTAAATCACACCACACTACACTATCTCTACTGCTACTGTCCTTTTCTAAGTCACATACAATCTCCTCTTACCTGAACTAAAACACCCATTTAGTTAGTCTCTCTTCTTTGATTCCTGCCTCCCTGAATCCATTCTCTACACTAGAGCCAGAGTGGTCTTTATGAAACAGAAAGGTCATGTCACCTTCCCCTGCTTAACTCTAGCATCTGCGAAGCACAATAAAGCGAAATGCAATAAAAAGACATACGCCTGTATGAACCATGGCTGGGTCAATTCTGACATCTCACACTCTGTCTCCAAGCGAGAAAAGAAATCCTCCATCCTGTCCATGTTTATGAAAGAGTCTCGCAAATACTAAACCTTTGCCATTCTAGAAACTTTTATTAAGATGCCCGCTAAACACAAGGCACTTTGTTGGATGGTGTGTTATGGAAGAAATGTATTTATTTATTTGTTTGTTTGTTTATTTGGTCTGCTGTTACATCTTTCCAAGAATGATTTGAAAATATTAACTTTAATTTCATCTGTTTATAAAATCTGATTCCTGCCTTCCAACAGCTTCAAATTAAGCAGAGGGATTGAGATATGGAGAAAAATAATCAAAGGGATTCAAGAAAAGCTTGCGCATCCTAAGTAAGTACAATAGAATGCTGTGAATGTAAACATACCCCTTGAATGCTTTATAAGAATTTCAATAATTGTGTGGAAACTCCCAGGCCACAGTCACAACACACACCTGAGAAAATATGCTCTGATTTCCTGAGGATGCCTTCCAAGATAGATGGCAAAGGAGACAGTGGGTGTATCAGTTAAGGGCATGGACTTCAGAGCTGGACTGTGAGGTTTGGATGTCAGTCCTGCCGCAAACTACCTATGTGACCTCGGTTAAGTTACCTGACCTTAATTCCTCATCTGTAAAATGAGGAGGATAATCATACGGGACTGATATCATTGTTGTAAGAAAGGAATTGATGAGTTAATACTTATAAGCACTTAGATCACTGCCTGGGACACAGTAACTATTCTAACAGCACTAGAATCTCCATGTGGAAAAAAAAAAAAGAAATCAAATTAATCGCTTACCGACTTAATTCTAGGAATGAAACTGGACATTAAGTTTAATAATTCCCTTAGAGTGATGGATTTTCATGTGAACATAATAGTTATATGTGTGTTTCACATTCAACTATTTAGTCTGAGCTTGTAAAAGTTTTTCAGGAAATTTTGAATGATGATTCTAGAAAGGATCTGAGACATCAGCTGTTGAACCCTGATGCAGCTGAGAAGATTGAGGCCAGAGTGAGAGGAGGGGTGAGGATGGCCAGAGAACCATGACTCACGAGGCTAGAATCCAGAATAGACACTTGATTCTTTCTTTTCTGCTCTTTCCACAAGGTGTTGACTAGATTGGGACTGGTTATTAACTACTCTTGGCTTTCTAGTCATCCTGAAGGCATTTTAATCTAGCAAGAATTTTTAAATTCAATTAATATCTATTGTGCTCCCCTGTGGCAGGAAAGGTGCTAGTTGCTAGGAGACAAATGGCAAGCAAGAGGTCAGACTGACATCTTCTGAAGATCGCACTATAGCAGGCGATGCCGATGTTTCTCAAACGATCATGGAAATTGATGCTGATTACCAGTATGTAAAAGTCTACAAAGTCTACATGATCTTAAGAACACATTTAATGGAGGAATTAGGTCCAGTCAGGGGACGCTTCCACGAGAGAAAAATAACTAAGCCTAAATCTGGGCAACATTGAGGGAAGGAATGAAGAAAGAGTACTCCAGACAGATAAACCAGCAAAAACCCTGTGGCAGGTGGGAGGGCAGCAGGCCAGGGTGCAGGAGCACCAGAAGAGAGGGGCACAGGGGTACACATAAGATGAGGTCACAGAAATAGTTTGGGGTCAAGTTTATGCAGGCCTTGAAGAGCACCTTAAAATGTTTGGTTCCTATAGTTAAAAAATGGGAAACTATTGGAGGGTTTTTATCAAGGGGATGGCATAATCAAATTCCCTTTTCCAAAGCATTAGCTTATTGTTGTGTGCTGATCCAAGGACAAGTGTAGGCAGTGGGAGGTTTCTTGGAGAGGTGGCAGCGTCACTGGAGAAATGTGGATGCATTCGGCATATGTAGGCAGTAAAATCAGTAGGACTTGGTAATAAATTAGCCTAGAGGGACTGAGTAGAGGAAATAGGCAGTCTGATGCCATGCCCGGTCTCTAGCTTGTAGAATTGGATGAGTAGGAAGTGGCATCATTAACTGGGAGAGAGACTACTGAAAGACAATTGGAGTTTGTGGGGAGGTGGGGCAGAAGGGAGAAGGTACTGAATAAAGTACCAAATTTGAGGACATTTTTTTAAAAAAACTTCAAATCCACTTAGTTTAGGTTTTTCAGTATTTTATTATGGCACACAGGATAGAGTATGGTACAATGTTCAAATAATTCTCAAAGCAACCAGCTGTTTCCATTTGGCTAAATTTACTTTTTTACATGTAATTTGCATCTCTCTGAGGTTTACCATATGCAACATTCCACATTTCATGAACGTAACTGTGAAAAGCTTGGTTTCTGAGGTGACTCCTAGTCTTTACAGAAGTCAATGTACTGAGAAACTTCATAGTTCATATCCATAGTACCATGATAGATAAAGCAGTATTTTACCTATTTACTTGGTGACATATATTTAACTAGAAATAGGTAATGTGAAGGGATCGGATAACTTTAAATGGAGACCACTTTGCCTTCAATTAAATCCATAATTTTTAAAAGTTATCTAAAGAACAAATATTGAACAAAATTAACTGACAAAGCAATTGTGTAAGAACAGAGTGGAACAGCAGATAATAATTTCATCAACATTCCACATCAAGTGCAAGTGCAAGAGCTTTCACAACTTTACAGTGGACGGAGGGGACCGATGGGGTGTGTAGCTGATGCAGTGTCCAACCAGTCAGAGCTATCGTTTAAATCCAAGTATTTGTCAATACACATGCAGACACGTGGCAACATAACATACACATATAGAATCTCCCTTTAGTGACTTATAACAATTTCATTATCTGTTTCTGTAGTTTTTAAAAGGTTTACAATAGGTGGCATTAAATGTTATTTATTTGAGGCAACAGAATTAAGCTAACAACACACCGAATCATGAGCTCAGGATTGCAGGCAATATGTTTGCAATGACAAATACCTTTTGATGTTTTTACTTTCTCTGTCCAAAATTGTACATTTCTAAAAAAATTATTCCTTCTGATTATGTCATTTGCTTGGGTTCAACTTCTGCTCATGATAGTTAGACTCTATATTTTAATGTGATTATAATGATGGCCAGGTGGGACTCATATTCTATCCAAATTGCATTTATTATTATATACTAGTTTTAAAGGTACCTGTTTGCCATCAAGTGTATGTTTAACATATAATTTCAGAATCGCCTGCAAGAAAGCCATTCCTAACACTATATTATACATTTTATGGGGCAAAGTATATTACTATTTATTATAAAAGAAAAATAACTCCAGAGACTCCCATTTATTCAAGTTCATTATCAGTAAAATTTTTGAAGGGAGATATTTCATAAATGGTCATGACTTAACTGTATCCTTCATAATTACCAATTAAGTGGAGAAATGCATTGTAATTGTTAATATTTCGGCTTAAGAAAAACCCGGAGGGCAAGTTTACTTGTATGTGGCTTATATTGGTGCCTTCTTTAAGATAGGTGAATTAAGTCAACAACCACAAGAAATGTCATTCAGTGTAACTTTATTTACTGTTTATTGCACATAATTCAAGGTCTTTAATTTCTAACCACCAGAGGTTCAAAGGACTATTTTTTCCATGGAGTTTAACATTAACATTAGTGAATTCACTTATTCACATGTTTTTAATTGTAAACATCTGAATTATTCACATTGCCACAGATCCTGAACTCATAAGCATGGACCATGCACAGGCTGGCAGCAAGCCAGGAAGCCACTCTGCAAGCAAACAGATACTCAGCATAAGGAGAAAAGTCATAGCACAACATTTAATGTCCAACCTGAGTCATCTCAGAATTATACATATGTTGACTTCTTAATTCATATAGTATCTGGAACTCAACTGTTTGGTTGGTGATGGGGTTGATCTGATTTGGGGAGGATTATTCCTGGAATAATTAAGGAAAGGGGGGCTCAATCTTTCTTCTTAGTTGCTTGCTCCTCCCCAGCACCTTCATCTTTTTTCTCATCCTCTTCGACTTCTTTGCTGTCTTCCTCTTCACCTTCACCTCCTTCTTCCTCCTTTGCGTCTTCAGATTCTTCCTTGGCAGCTTTAACATAAAAAGAAAATGTACAAACCCCCAATCCAGGGTGAGTCCAATCCAAACACTTCTGCTTAGTTTTGGGGGGAAATCACAAATGTCAGAATGCTTCCCCAAAACCGCTTGGCTCTACTTTCCCAAAACACATGCGACCAACAATACTGCCAAGAACGCATATTTAGATAGAATGAGATGACTTCTAGGTCTTGGAAGCTCTATTCTTTTCTAGGACCTCAGTATTTCTTTTATCATGTGCCTGGTATTCACTTTCATTCTTTAGGACACCACACTGCCATGTTTAATGAAAATATTTTAAACTGTTTAGTAGGAATGAAGAGAGCAGGGGCAAGGGTGGGGGAGGTATATTTTTAAATGCTATTTTCAAGAAACTGCCACACTAAGGAGAAATGTGTACCTTTGGGAGAACAGCCAACCAGATGCTCACTACAGGATAAACATATCTTAACATTGTAAACTCATATTTGAATGGAACTTCTTTGGCATAAACAATGCTTCATTTATCTTATCCACCTACTAACAAATATCTACATGTAGTTTGCACTTGAAGTTGGAAGGGTTTGTCTTTTTATCCTACCTTCTTCCTCTTCTGCTCCCTCCTCTTCCTCAGCCCCTTCCTTGTCCTTCTCCTCCTCCTCAGCTTCTCCTTCAGAGTGGGGTTCGTCCTTGGCTTCTTCAGCTTTTGAAGCCTCAATGGTCTCCTCCACCTCAATCTGCTCCTCCTGGACGTGGCTGGTGTAGTAAGAAGGGAAGGAGCGTGCCGACATCAAGTAGGAGCTGGTCTGTAAACCACCATAGGCGGATCGGCCAAAGACCTGGGAGCTCTGGGAGTAGCCGCTGGTTAAGCTTCCCACACTGGTGAAACTGAGCCGGGTCTCCTCACCTTCCAGGAGTTTCCTGAGGAAGCAGGGGCATGGTTCAGTTAATAGACATGAATGCAAGAAGTGTGCTGAATGACTTGCTCTGAGCCTATTAAGCATCATCTTCCCCTAATGCCATCCTTAAAGGCACAAACTAGAGCAAGATGGCAATCACCAAAACCTAATGACTGGGGATACTGTGACTAAGACCGAACGACAATAACGATAACAACAAAAAACTTAAAAAAAAAATGGTCCTATTAAATTTTAAATGTAATAGGAAGGTAAGGATAGGACTTATATAATTAAATTCTAATATATTTGTCTAAATACTTACTTGGAAAAATCCAAAGAACAAACAATTATTTCAAAGGATTATTCTTGAAGCTTTCCAAGTCAACATAAATGAGATCTGAATTTTGTCCCGAGGCTGAATGGCTGTGGCCTCTGACCCTCAGTGTTTACCTGTAAGCTGCAATCTCAATGTCCAAAGCCATCTTCACATTGAGGAGGTCTTGGTATTCTTTCAAGTACCGTGCCATTTCACTCTTTGTGGTTCTCAACTCATTTTCTAATTTGTTGATTGTGTCCTGTTGGGAAAAAAAGAAAGGAAAGAAAAGAAATCCAAGCACATACACCTACTGCTATCACTTTACTGCAGTATAGCTGCAAAGTGCCCACCATAGATGAAATCTCCCCTAAATCAACTGCCTTTTCTTTTTTAACCTTTCTTTCCTTGCCTTAAAAAAAAAAAAAAATCAGCTTCATGAAACATGACAGCAAAAACATAATTTTAAAAAACTGATGGTAAAAATTATTTGATTGGAAAAAATTCTTTTGTCTAATGATCATCCTTAAAAGGAACTAAATTGACTTTTCTCATTCATTGGTTAACTTTATCCAGGTCACAGGAAAGTAATCCATTTCTTTATAGGTGAAGGAAGTAGCTAGATAAAATATATATATATATATTTTTTTTTTATCTAAGATATTTTCTACTTATCTACATTATTTTTTCTCCTCCCCAGAAGATGGATATCCTTTAAAAAGAAATGTCTTACTGTGAACATCATTACCTACTACGACTTGGGCTGTAATCTTGTCTGCCTACTAAGGGAAAGGAGTGATTGGTAAAACTAGTCAGAAAGCATGCTGGTCACAAGCATCCTTCAGAGCTAATGAGAGCTCTTCGCTGTATTTATTAACCAGACAGTCCAATCCGTGCCGCAGAGCAACTGGTGGCTGAAGCAGGACAATAGAGAGGAGGGCCGGAGGCGTGCCCAGCTCCCACCCCCACCACTTCGCCCACCCCACCTAACACCCTGCAGTCTGGGCAGCTTTAATGGGAAACGTGAAATCCACTGCACCAAGCATGACTTCCCAGACTGCAGTCGCGCCCCCACTCCAGCCCCCCAAGTGCCCCACCCTTCCCCCCACACAGTCAAAGGAGCCAAGTCCTGCAGCCTGACAGCTGCATGTAGAGGCCTCATCTCTGGTCTCCACTTTCTGGGCGCGTCCTCGACACCTCCGCCGCAACTCGATTATGCGGCCCTCTCCCCCTCCCCGCTGTGTTTCGCCTAGTGCGGTACCTGCATAGCACTAATGTCGGCATTCTGCTTGTCCTCAAGCTCCTGCAGCTGCTTCTCCAGCGCTTCGTTCATGCCCCGGCACGCTTCGATCTCCAGGGTCTTGGCCTTGAGCAGGCGGCGGCTCTCGGACACCTCGTCCTTGGCGGCGCGCACCGCGTCGGTGTTCTTGGCGGCGCTCTCGGTCAGCACCGTGAAGCGGCTCTTGAACCACTCTTCGGCGTTCTGCATGTTCTTGGCAGCCAGCTTCTCGTACTGGGCGCGGATGTCCTTGAGCGCGGCGGAGAGGTCGGGCTTGGAGGACACGTCCATCTCCACGGAGATCTGCGCATACTGGATCTGCGCCTGAAGCTCGGCGATCTCCTCTTCGTGCACCTTCTTCAGAAAGGCGATTTCGTCCATCAGGCTGTCGATGCGCTTTTCTAGCTCCGCTCGGGCGAGAGCCGCTTCGTCTGCGCCTTTGCGCGCTTCCATCAGCCGCCCCTCCGCGTCCTCGCGGCTCAGCACCTCCTCTTCGTAGCGCGCCTGCAGATTGCGCAGAGTCTCCTCCAGCCCCTCACGTTCGCCCTGCAGCGCCTGCTTCTCGTTGGTGGCGTCTTCTGCTGCCAGGCGCAGGTCGCGGATCTCCTGCTCGTACAGTGCCCGGAAGCGCGACGGCTCCGAGTGTTTCTGGCGCAGCACCAGCAGCTCCGCTTCCAGGACCTTGTTCTGCTGCTCCAGTTCGTGCACGCGCTCGATAAAGCTGGCGAAGCGGTCGTTGAGGTCCTGCAGCTGCGCCTTCTCCTGGGTGCGGATCGACTTAAGGTCGTTGCTGATGGCGGCTACCTGGCTCAGGTCGAGGTTCTCGAGACTGGGCATCAAGGAGCCGGAGCTGGACGAGTAACTGCGGCGCACGGACAGCGAGGAGGAGACAGGCGCCGAGTAGCTGGAGTAAGCAGAGCGCGCGGTGCTGTAGCCGCTGCGCACGCTGGAGATGTGCACCCGGGGCGTCTCCACGTAGCGCCGCTTGTAGGAGGTCGAGTAGTACGGGTCGTAGCTAAAGGAACTCATGGTGGCGGTCGGTGCCCCTCTGACTGGCGGTGGGGACAGAGGCCTACAGAGAAAGAAGAATGGGAGAAAGAGGGAGAGGGAAAGGGAGAGGGGAGGATGGATGGCTGTGTGCGGCTCGGCGCGGTTCTGCCGCCCGTATTTATATGCAGGGAGAATTCTGACGCAGCCTGCGATCGATCACGGCGCGCGCGGCCGGTGGGGGCAGCGCTGCTGCAGCCGGAGGAGGATTCTGCGCAAAAGGAAGGCGGGGGCGAGCGACAGACCGCTGGGGTGCTGCGGCTCTCTCGACTCTTCTACTTTTCTCTGCGGCCCCCTGTTTTCTCTGAGACTCCATACTCCTCAATCATTTGCTTACCCCACCCCGTTCTACTTACTCCTTGACCCGGTATCACTCGGAGTCTGAAGTATCCCTAATAACAGGTTCTCACTCCCTACTGACACCTTAGTTTTCCAGATTCCGGTACCTCGAAGACATCCTCTCCCCTAACTCGCCACTTCCCCACCAGGGGTCCCCGTCATCATCTCCCTTAGTGTTAATGGTGACAATGCAGTTACCCTAGGGCACTGGAGATTCAGATGATAGTCAAAGGATGCCTGTCTGCGGCATATATGACAGAAAGTTTTCTATATCTTTGTATGTAGCTATTTCTGGTACTTTCTTTAATTCATCTCCCCTTTCTCCTGGTTTTTTTTTCCCTTCAATGCGTTGTTTCTACACACACACGCACACACACACGTTAAAACTGCAGCACTGCAGGTGTTAATTTTAGCGTTTATAAACCTCTAGAGCAGGTATCGGCCTTTTTGTGTTTTTAGATTTTTCTCATTTCTTTGTGAGGAATGAATCCTCTGATGCTTGTGGCTCGTAATGTGGTCTATCGTGTAGGTGGAGGAGAGCCGAGAATGAGTTGGAAATGAACCGGGGAAAAACCCTACTGCACACGCAGCCGTGAGCTCCGGAGAGGGTACTTCGGACTGTAAATGCTACCTTCATTTTCATCAAGCTGAATTCCCGCTTGACTTCCCTAACCCCGTCACATTAAAAGCCCCTTTCCTTCCTTTTACACCTTCATAGCACCCAACCTGATGATTTCAACGAGCCATGCAGATGGCTGACTCCGAGGGAAGCGGCTGCTGCCAGCCCAGAGCCGAGCCCCAGGGCGGTTTCCCCGTAACTCTGAGACCTAGGACATCTCGTTCTGGGGCGGACAATTCTTTCTCCCGATTCACTGTAATAAGTAGGTAACAGGTACAGTAAGGAATCCATGGATTTCCTTTAGGAAACGCCTAGATACCTGAATCTATGCACGTTGTCAAGCACCGTGGTAAGGTCCTGCGGTTTGCAGAGCACATTACACTATATATTAGGGAGTCTCCGCTTTCAGGGGCGGATTGCAAACGTTTACATTGGATACCTAAGATTTTTCTAAGCAAGCATTTAATTTTTGTTTTATTTGTATAAAAGTAGCATTTGACGTGCAACTTACTGTTTTGTTTTGTTTTGTTTTGTGTGTGTTTGTTTGTTTGTTAAGAAGCAAGCTAAGGGGAAACATGGTAACAGTTTTCAAATAGAGAAGCCGGAATCGCTATCAGGGTGATGCTGAGAGGGCGAAGTACTTGGAGCGAGCACCACAGTTGCTCCCGGAGGTACCGCACTCTCCAGATGCGAGGGTGGAGGTGAGGCTTAATCTCCGAGGTGCTTTGCAATTCTCAAAAACAAACAAACAAACAAACAAAAAACTGCGATTCGAGATCCCCACCCTCTTCATGGTAGAGGGAAAGACTGCAGCAGGTAACTTTCCTGGGGTTTCTAAGCAATCTCTATTGTCTCCAATAATGCAACTTTAGAAACATTGTTAGTTTATTCATCCAGGCTCTATTCTTCTAGAGTTTCAAGCCTAAGCCATTAGGCTGTCCTGAATTTTGCTTGGCCCTGGCAGACATGGTAGGACACTGTTTCTGATGACTTTTAATAGCCCACATGTCCTTGGTCTCTCCCATTCATTAGTGATTCAACAGTAGGGAAAGCTTCTCTGGACAGAATGAGAGAGCTGGGAGAGAACCTAGATACGCCATATTTTTCTGCTCCCAATTACCCAAATGTGGATGAAAAGTGGCAGAATGTTGTTGTTGTTTTTTTTACCTGCCCCCATATAAACCACATTGTTTCACTCCCGCTGTGTGAGTCTGCCTACACCACACCCTTAGGTATTCATGAATTCATTTCCTTTGTGCCAGTTCCCTTCCCTCTGAGTTTCAGTTTCAGGTCACCCTCAGAGATCTGAGGTCCATGGAGCTTTTTTTTTTTTTTTTTGCCCTGGCTCCTGACTGAAGCCTTTGACTGCAGAGGAGGCTGCCCAGAGAAAGGGAGGGGCCGATGGATGCCATAGGAAGTGGGGGAAGGGTGAGATGATGCTGAGAAACCTGCAGGGCACCTGCTGGGTAGCTGAACAGGGATGCTCACGGGAGTGGGGAAGGATGGTAATAAGAGAGCAGGACCCTTGCCTTTGCTGGACCTGGTGAAAGGGAGTGGGGAGAGGGCTGGAGGAACTGCATTTACCAGTGTAGAGCTCTGGTCTTTGAAAATAGCCCCTGGCACAGCCGCCTCTTTCTTCACTACAGCCTTGCTTTACAGGGGCTCCTGCACCCAGCTTACGTCTGAATTTTGGTGACTCTATCTTCAGCCTTACTCTGAGAGGTGCCTGCCTCTTTTTAAAACATTTTGTCCAGTCATCCTTTTTGAATCCTCTTCGCAATATTTTGCTCTGACTGTATAAGTGGCATTTTCTCTGTGTCAAAGCAAAGGTTGAATGAGCAACTTTTAATATTCTGTTTAAAAAAAAAAAACCTTGACTTTTTCTCCTTTATGCCTGAGATGTTTTTGCATTCGTGTTGTTTGCAGTGGTGTCGTTATTTCTTTAGAAGAAGGCTGTTGGGTCATGCTATGCACTTGTGCTTCCTCTTTAAGCATATTCTCCACCAACACGAAATTGGTTGCAGGCTGCCAGCAAAACATACTCTTAGGAGATAAAAATTATTTAAAAACAAATACAGAAGTGTGTTGATGAAACTCGTTAATAAAATTCCTCCCGCCCTGGATGTCCCTGATATCTCTGTGATCCCCGATGGGACAGTTTGAGGTAGTTGAGTTTAACGGTAAAATATAATACCATTACCACAAAGCTCATAAAAATATAATTCTTAGAACTGCTGGGAAAGTTTTACTTCTTTTCCAATGCCAATAGAATCAGAAAGCTTCAGGTAGATAGGACCTAGTGACTTTTCATTATTCTAAAAGGCTTTGCCGCAGTAGGAAGTTCTATACTGGCATTTGTTTCGAAAAGCTCAGCTATAGGCTGAAATTTTTATGAGGCAGGTATCATAAAAGCATCAGTCCAGGGATGAAGAGAGCAAAGTTCTCCGGCCACCAATGAGTTGCGGGAATAGTCCTAGTCCAGAACAACAAACAGATGGGTTTCTTCACCTCTCCATTAGGTAGATACAACAGTGACAGCAAAGCTAGCATCAGTTTATCCATGCAAGTAGGGATGAAGGAAATAAACATGTGCAGGACACCTACCCTGACAGGCATTTGATATCTATTATTTAATAATTACAAAATCCCCATGATGGTTATTGTTTTTCAGAGCAAGCAGCTGAGATCCAGAGAGGTTAAGTAATTTGCCAACTCACATGGCTACTTCAAATCTAAGCTCTATCTGTTTCCAGTCTGGGTAGTGCTCTACTTATTATACATACTGTAGCCACTGGCATTTGCTGCTTCCCTATCTCTCTGTGGAATCTGATAATTACATGATGCAGTCTGCAAAATCTAGTGTGTGTGTAGTAAACCTCTCATGTCTTGGGGACACCAATATGGACTGATTTATAC